>NW_022603014.1:0-26357 GCF_008692095.1 Etheostoma spectabile
GACAGTCCGTCATGGCTTCAGTGGGTTAATCGGGTCACAAAGGAAAAAAAGGCTATAATCCTTTTGCTTTGTTTTACAGGATTCCTTTTCGTATAATTAAACGTCGTATGTAGCTAGGTATTGTATCCGCATTAGCCACATGCTAGCTAAAACTAGCAAGGTTGGATAGCTGTTATGGTGCCTTCAACAACACTCGGAATCATTTTACTACTTCCGAGTTTCGAGGCCGAGTTGTATACAGGGCAGTGTTTTGCCTGTAAACAACATTTGCAACTTGTACCAAAACAACAAATAATGGCTGCTATTGTGTGTCGAATCAGTAAATGGAAGGTGAAGCAATGCCATTCAGGCTGTACTTAAGGATGCATGTTGCAACAAAAACGACAGTGTGGTCGCAGTAATTCTTCCTGTTACGGCTACTATCTAGACGCCACGTGTTGAGCAACTATGTAGATTTAAAAATGCTTTAGATCGCCTTTTTTACTACTTTCCAAACACTTGTTATAGGTATAACTCTAATATTCCCACGGCACGTTAAAAGCAGCATTATTTCTACAGGAGGCGTGGCTTGAGTGGCTGCAGGCCGCAGCTGGACCCATAGACAGTTAAAGAAAGGCTAGGACTCGCTGCAAATATGGCAATATGTCTTTTTTAACTGTCTACAATATATGGCGAGTGAATAGTGTCATTCATGGGATACCCTAGTATGGCGAGTGGATAGTGTTAACAATAGGCTTGTTTATTTAATACAGACAGTTAAAGGAATGGACCAACAAATCCCGTTGTTCTGGCGGAGACCAGGGAAGATATTAGAAGCACTTTTCCAGGGATGGCTGGGTGTTACTGCGCAGCCTCCAACCTATGTAGATGTGACGTGAGCAACCTGTCTAAAAGTTGTAAGTCTTATGGTAGCTGTGCTAAGAGAAATCTCAATCATTCCCTATCAGCTGAGACGGAGACACAGGCTAATTACTGTTAACATGCTAGTTAACGTTTGTAATTAAACCTAAACATGTAAGTCAAAACTGTCTAAGAGCTTCTCCTGACATTACGGTGATTTGTCAACTATGACAGCAAATTGCGTGGTTATGACACAATCCTTAGCCTATTTTTACAAAAACGTCTGCTGCTGTCAAAGTGACGTCAAAATGAATGGCAGTCAATGGGACTGGGAAAAAAAATTAGAATAATGAAAATGTGTTGTTTATGCCCTTGAAAAACAGTTGAAAAACTGACGTTTTGAACTGCTGAAATATTATTGCTTATGGCGTTAGATCTGTTGTAAATGAGCAGAACATATGGGACAAGTTTGTTGCACTAGAATACCTAAGTTCATGGGAGAGACTAACTCGGAAAAAGAAAAGAAAGATTTAACAATAGATGGTTTGTTTAAGTACTGTACGGTTCAGATAATGTTGCCTAGGCAGAGGTTAAGAGATGATGACTGCACACATGCAATAAAGTTCAAGTAGCTAAGCAAGACTGCTTAATTGTCCATTAGGCCTATGTATAGTCCTGATAGAGACAGAACAGAACGAAACAGTCATTCAATGGCTACCCAGGAGTATGGCGGGGGATTGTGCCACGGAACCTACCGAAGGAGACTGTCGTGTGACTTTAACGCAGAGATGGGAAGTAACGAAATACAAATACTTTACTGTACTCGAGTAGATTTTTCAGTATTTTTACTTTACTATTTATTCTTGCGGCGACTTTTTACTTTTACTCCTTACATTTTAACACAAATCGGTACTTTATACTAGCCTACTTACCTTTTAAAAAAAATTTGCTCGTTACTTTAGTTTTGTACAAGAGGTCGTCATGTCAGAGAATAACGCGGACACGTGCCTCACACCGCGAGCGGGCGCGTACGACACACGGAGAAGAAAGTGATAGAAAGGAAAAAGAGACTAGCTGTCCGTAGGATAATCAGTTGAGAGTGCGTGTGCGTCTTTGAGAACTGTAAATTGTGTAACTTATGTTGTCAGTTCATTTAAGCCCGTTGTTGTATTGGTCTACACTCACCTAAAATATTATTAGGAACACCTTTTCAATTTCTCATTAGTGCAATTATCTAATCAACCAATCACATGGCAGTTGCTTCAATGCATTTAGGGGCGTGGTCCTGGTCAAGACAATCTCCTGAACTCCAAACTGAATGTCAGAATGGTTGTTGGTGCCAGACGGGCCGGTCTGAGTATTTCACAATCTGCTTAGTTACTGGGATTTTCACCAACAACCATTTCTAGGGTTTACAAAGAATGGTGTGAAAAGGGAAAAACATCCAGTATGCGGCAGTCCTGTGGGCGAAAATGCCTTGTTGATGCTAGAGGTCAGAGGAGAACGGGCCGACTGATTCAAGCTGATAGAAGAGCAACTTTGACTGAAATAACCACTCGTTACAACCGAGGTATGCAGCAAAGCATTTGTGAAGCCACGCACAACCTTGAGGCGGATGGGCTACAACAGCAGAAGACCCCACCGGGTACCACTCATCTCCACTACAAATAGGAAAAAGAGGCTACAATCTCCAAGAGCTCACCAAAATTGGACAGTTGAAGAAAGGAAAAATGTTGCCTGGTCTGATGAGTCTCAATTTCTGTTGAGACATTCAGATGGTAGAGTCAGAATTTGGTTGTAAACAGAATGAGAACATAAAACCATCATGCCTTGTTACCATTGTGCAGGCTGGTGGTGGTGGGGGATGTTATCTTGGCACACTTTAGGCCCCTTTAGTGCCAATTGGGCATCGTTTAAATTCCACGGCCTACTTGAGCATTGTTTCTGACCATGTCCATTCCTTATGGCCAGCATGTACCCATCCTCTGATGGCTACTTCCAGCAGGATAATGCACCATGTCACAAAGCTCGAATCATTTCAAATTGGTTTCTTGAACATGAAAATGAGTTCACTGTACTAAAATGTCCCCCACAGTCACCAGATGTCAAATCAATAGAGCATCTTTGGGATGTGGGGGAACGGGAGCTTCGTGCCCTGGATGCGCATCCCACAAAAGCTCCATCAACTGCAAGATGCTATCCTATCAATATGGGCCAACATTTCTAAAGAATGCTTTCAGCACCTTGTTGAATCAATGCCACGTAGAATTAAAGCAGTTCTGAGGGCGAAAGGGGGTTCAAACACAGTATTAGTATGGTGTTCCTAAAAATCCTATAGGTGAGTGTATTTATTGCCAATTTAAAGTTAGCTTGTTTGTGTTCTTCACCTGTTAGCTAGGTTGCACTTGGCTGTTAATTTGCTATCATGGCGATTGTTGAATGCCCTTGCTCACGTTTGTATTCTAGGTGCATTATGTACACGCTACAGTTAGGCTACACTGCTTTTAGATATTGTAATTAATAGTGGGTTTATTATATTTACTAGCATATATATGATTCCTATGCATTGTGTATGGTAGCCTTTGCAATGTTATTTATTTCTTTACAGAACCACACACAAACGCATAGCTAGCAGAGCTTCCCGTGACCATGTTTGTCCTGTTACTTGATTGTAATAAAGCATCAAAAGAAAGAAGTTGTGTCCGTTTGGGTTTTAACAGACACACACTGGGGCCAAGTTGGAAACCAGAATAAGCTCTAAATACAGTCCTAATTTAGTCCTCACTAATATGTACACATACATGTTCCAGGCCATTATCCATTATTGCTCCAAAAGTACTGACCGTACAAAAGCGTGGCTTGAGCAAGCCTCCCTGATTTTCATTTCATTTCATTTCATGTATTTATTATACAGAAAAGTTAGAAAAAGTAACAGTACATTACAATATAAAAAACAGGCCTGACTCCGTTTAAAAACTGGTTTTCAGCAGGTTCCTGTTCTGCAGAAACATAAAACAGGGTTACAGCACGTCAGGAAAAACATTAAAACAAGACATCAATATAGAAAAATAGATTTCAACAACTGAAAACCACAATACAGTTACATAAGGACAAAGACATTTATACAAAACATCAGCTGGGCTAAACAAATACGGTCAGTGCAAACAAGGCTTGGACAATAGGGTGATATCAGCTAAATTGGGCCACTTTTTGGTAAATCAGTTGGGAAAATAATATAATACTATATATGCCTTTTCCAAGTGTTTTTATGATTACTAATGACTGTTTTTGATCATTTTGTGTTGAAATTATGTCATAAAATATAATTATTTAGGCCCTATAGTTCTTGAAACATCAACTGTGCCAACTTTTTTTGCATAAGCAGTTTCAGGTAAAATGGGCCAGCATCTAAGGTAAAATGGGCCAGCTGTTTCGGCCAGTCAAAATGCAAAGGGAATGGTAATTTATCATCAATTTCAAAACAAATATTCATATGTGCCTTTAAAAACACATTGTGGGTACAAACTCACATATCAAATGTGCAATTAAATTTTTTTGGAACAGCACAGATCAGTGACAGATCAGTGACAGATCAGTGTGTGTGTGTGTGTGTGTGTGTGTGTGAAGAACACATTTTGAACGAAATGCGCAAACTACAAAAATTCATACAAAACTGGTAACTGATATATTAAACATTGATATCATTAGTGTATGTATGTGATGAAAAGGTGTTTCAAACACAGTCTTTGCAAATGAACCCATCGTCAGCACAGATCCCATTCTCTTCGCCACAGGTTTGGTGAAACCAGGCAGAACAAGGGTCACATTTTACCCATTCCTCAGTAGCCTTTGGATCCTTAATGGGTGTTGCAAACTTTGCAAGGTGACTTGCTTTTCTTTTCCTGCTTTCTTTTCCCTTTTGGTTGCTTGCTGAGCGGGCACTTGCTGGCTTGCTTTGCTGGTTTCTTGCTGGATGTTTTTTTTGTGATATAGTCAATGTGTTCCTCACTTGAAAGATTATATGAGGGTGGCTTCATACGTTTTCTGATGGCTCTCTCCCTTTGT
This sequence comes from Etheostoma spectabile, assembly GCF_008692095.1. NCBI lineage: Eukaryota > Metazoa > Chordata > Actinopteri > Perciformes > Percidae > Etheostoma > Etheostoma spectabile. The sequence goes on from NW_022603014.1 coordinate 4,906, forward strand.
GGCACTGTGATCAAGTCAGTGAATGTCACAGACTGAACAAAAAGAAAATGACAAAAAGAGCCTATGTTATTGCAAGACAGGATAATTATTTTGTGTACATTTTATATGATTAGGGACTAAATTGTGTGTATGTGTGTGTGTGTGTGCATGCATGAATGTGCATGTGTATGTTTGCGTGAGCATGCATGTGTAACATGTCATGTAACAAGTCAAGTTTGAAAGTAGTATAAAATATTACTTTATATTGGAGGTGGAAGGTCCCTCATCCGGGGAGTGTGTTTCTTCCTGTGGTGTGAACTGGTTGAAGATATCATTATCTTCCTCCGGTACATCCTCCAACACAACCTCCTCAAACACCACCTTCTCATCTGGAAAAAAGTACAGTGGTTCCACAGGTAGCAGGGGTGTCAGGGAAGCAGAGGACTGAGGTCTGGCTGGTGGATCGGCAGGCGACTGAGGTCTGGCTGGTGGAGGGGAGGACTGATGTCCAGAGAGCAGAGCTGATGGCTGGCGGGCAGAGTGGTTCAAGGTCAACAGGGGCGACCATGGTCCAGTGGGCGGGGTTGGGAGAGACTGCGGCCTGTGGGTGAGGATGGTTAGAGTGGATGGTAGCACCCTTTGGTGGTCTTGCTGGGGGCAAAAGCAGTCTCAGGGAGGATGTCTTTATTGAGTGGGAAATCCCTGTCTCCGGAACCCTGCCTGGGCATTTTCAACGTGTGGCAGCCTTTGCCCAAGCCCTGCTGAACACCGTTTGTGTCCGTGCATGTGTGCGTGTTGGTTGGTGTGCGAGTGTGTGGGCGAATGTGTATGTGCACACACACACACACCCTCACACACATGTGTATGTGTGTTTGTGAGTGACACAGAGGATGGCCCATTTTAGCTGAAACCATGTGGCCCATTTTACCTCAGTGGGTTAAGGTAAATTGGGCCGCTAAGAAAAACATCACTTTTTCAAAAAATAAGTTCATATACAAAGCTAACAGCATTATTTCTGGTGGATGCCATCAAGACAGATATTATGCACAGTTTTTTTTATGTGCATGTTTGTTTTTTATAGATTTATCATCCTTATAATAGTTTAGTTAGATTTGATATGCCAGGCTACTTACCATGCAGCTTTCTGGTGCAGTCTTGATTTGAACTATTGCCCCGCCCACCATAGCAACCATAAACCAATCAAATCACCTGTTACTTGTCAAGCACAGTTATGACAACAGTCTGAAATCCTTTGCAGTCATTGGCTCTAAATTCCAGAGGGGCTGGGACCCCCAAACCTTAAATGGCCCATTTTAGCTGATGGCCCATTTTACCAAACAAATGTATTAATGTGTGCAAGTGTAACTGTTAAGAAGAATTACTGATCCACTGGTAGATTGAGTTAAATCATTTGTATAAGTCATTGAAACGGGTTAAGGATAAAAAAGCCCTTGAATTGATTTAATTACTTTATTTTCTCTTTTTTTATTATTTATTTTTACGTGTCGATTTGTTATGTAAGTTTTGGTTAAATGCTCGACCCAAGGCAAGTTCTGTTTTTTAAAATAGATTCACAAAAATGACGTGTTTTTTTGTATATTTGTATTCTGAACTAATTAAAAAAATAATGTGTATAAATGAGTAAGTAAATGGACCTACTCCCACAGATATTGCCATTTTAAACAATCCTTTAACAGAATCAGAAACATTAAAACACCAAGTTGTTGTTTAGTGTTATCTCTTATGACCAAGTTTTTTGAAAAACATTACAATTTTAGAATTGTGGAAAGGTTATGTAAAATGGTATCGTATTTTACGTACCACAATTTATTGGCAAGAACGCAATACAAATTGTAAGGGAGGCCCTACATCTATTTATTTTTCATCTTTCAACTACTATATTCATCTTTTTGTCTCAGTTCGAACTTTTCCTCTATTCATTTCTTACTTATGTTCATATTTGTGTCTCTCTTTGTCTTTACTCTCAATCTCTTCCTACATGATTTGGAGCTGACAGCAAGGCTAGTACCATTGTAGGTACCATCCTTAGAGAAATATGTACCCAAACGACAGTGTACACCAGTAGTAGCACAATGTAGCAAAAGTGCTAAACTAAGACGCTAATAAAAAAAAATTAAAAAAAAATTATTTCAGTGTGATACTGAACGGGAGTGTATCCTCAAGGGAGTCTGTATCTACATGGGTGAAGATCCAGAAAACCTTGTGCGGCAATATGTGGTAGGCCTATGTGTTGTGTGCTTACTACTCCCTTTTTGATCTCCTGATTGTTCACGTGGGCTGAAAATGTTTCATTGATATTAGAAAATGTATCTATCGAAATGTTCTGTTTCATAGCATTATGCAATCAATAAACCAACAGGCATCTTTGGTACTGCTATACCAGATGGACCACAGTTTATAACATTAATGGGAATTCTTTGTTTATCATGTTTATCATTTTCCTAAATGCACTCTCTCCACTCGTGCACACTAAAGAAGCTCTCCGTAAATCGCCACATTTTCACATAAATGAAGCAGCGTTCTTAAGATCGGACTCAAACTGGATTTTTAGGTATCCTGAACATGATGTAATTATTAAACATCACAAAAGAAATTCATATTACTATAATGAAAAAAAAAAATGTTAACTCAATTTTATTAGACAGTCTTATGTGAATAAAATGTGTTGGTTTGACAAGAAATAATTAAAAGAGAGAGAGAGAGAGAAACATTTTTTCAATGTCAGACACATTCTGATCATGTGGGATCGATGTACACATTAAAATCAAGTAAATTCAAAAGACTATTTTTCATTGCAGCTAGATTGATCCAATTTAGATGAAGTCTTGACATCTACGACATCTAGTAGTCATCATGAAATGGATACTCTGGGTGATCTGACCACCTGTTGAGTCAGTGAAGAGAAACAGTAATTAGTGTCTATTTATTTATTTATAACAGGAACAGAACGTGACTCACACAGTGTATACTCACATGAGAAGTTCCACAAAACGAATATTCTTGTTCAATCCCTCAATTGCCTTCATCTCAGTCTCAGAAAGAGAGAAGTCGAAAATCTGCAGTTTTAAAAACAGACCGATCACAATTAATTTCATATTATATTTCCTGTTTTTGAAGATTGTGTACTGCAGTCTATACCCAGCATGCTGAATGCCTGTCTTAACCCTTGTGTTGTCTTCCCGTTAACCATGAACCTGTCCTTCCAGGTCAAAATTGAAAATTCATATTTATTATTATTTTCCAGTGTTTTTGTTGCTTTTTCTGATTTATTTGTCTCTTTTTCCAGCTTTTGGTGCTTTAAAAACAAAAAAAACCCGAGCAGGTTTAATAATAGGTTTTACACTTATTCTTGGAATTCATGGTCAACAGACCTTATTTATATCAAATTATACATACATTTTTAGTTAAAAAGGCAGAAATTATGAATTATTTTGACTAATAGTTAAGATCAGAGGATGTTGAGTGGATCTCAGATGGGTAGATGTCAAAGTTTAGTCCGGATACTGGTTTGAAACCATTAAAAAAAAATAATTCAAATGCTATAAGATTAAATAAAACACCCAAAAATTCAATGAAAGTAATCATGAATTTTACCTGAACAACGTTGTATGGAATCATCCATGTTATTTTTGGGCAATTTGGTTGAAAGAAATCTCATATTTCTAATATAAAACAATTTGAAACGGGTCAATTTGACCCGAGGACAACACAAGGGTTAACTGATGCCAGACAAACAAACCTGAAAGTTCTCCTTTATGCGAACAGGGTTGAAGCTCTTTGGGATGACCACCACTCCTCTCTGCACGTTGAACCTCAAGGCCACCTGGGCTGTGGTCTTGTTATACTTTTTAGCAATTGATGCCAGTAGTTCATCGTCCAACAACGGGGGGCATTTTAGGTTCACCCTGTTGAAATGATTGGGAAATTAATTTTACTATGACACAGCACATTACATTTTCCCAGTTACATACCTACTTTATTAGTGAAAGGTCATATGAATGAAGAATACTCAGTTATGAACTCCATGTGATAATATGCGTTTCTCTCCCATACCAGGATGCATCTCTAGATGTCCCCAAAGGGCTGTATCCAACAATGACAATATCATTCTTCTGGCAGAACTCAAGCAACTTTGGCTGAGTGAAATACGGATGGCATTCAACCTGCGTTAAAAAAACAGAAGCACAAATAGTGTTTGTTAGTTACTGAGGATATACTTCATTGTCTTTGTGAGACCTGTTTGCTGTATTATTCAGTTTTTCTGTGCCAAGCCAGTTAGCCAGTTGATAAACAATCTGAACACTGGCTACTTTGTGATTTCCAAAAAGAACAAGACAGTTCTTCTACGTTGAGTTTTTAACATTTGTATATTATTTCTTTTTTAGCATCCTACTTCATAATACATAATACTTGTGTGTTGTGTTTTTTTCAGACGTTTATGTTATTCTATAATCCAGTAATGTTTTAATCTTAATTTGCCACAGGTGTATTGTAAACCTCTGTACCTGGTTTGACACAGGCTTGTGTTTCAGCCCAGGTTTGTTAAGGATCAACTCCAGTTGTCTCTTGTTAAAGTTGGATACTCCAATAGATTTTATCAGCCCGGCATCTTTGCAAGCCTCCAAAGCCTGTCCAAAATGGAGCACAGTCAGAAGGCAACAAATTAGACTTTGAAAGTTTTATGGCACACAATATGACCATGGGTTAGGTTCCTAACCTTGAGCACATATCTATGATGAATGGCCAGTGTTACTATCTCTTTCTACATGTGCCATTGACCTATAGACACTATGTCTGCAATGAATAGGTTGTGAATGAAAGGGTTTGTAGAATTAAAAAGAAATAAATGTATATTCATTTTCATAAATCAGAATCAGAATACTTTATTAAATACTTGTTAAGTTATAGGTAGTGTTCTCCATAAATGATTTACCAACATGTCTTACCTCCCATGTCGCACAGAGGTCTGTTTGATGATAAATGATAAACTTCCCACTCTCATCTCTGGGGTAGTATATATCTCCTGGCTTCAAAAAATTTAATATTCAGTGATTTTGGCAACAATTCACAGCTACCAGTATTGTTAAAATTAAATACAGAATAAACAACAGGTTTCAACTGGTATCATCTTAATGTGACGTTGAATACATGATTACCTTGAAGGCTGTGGGCATTTCTACAATATAGAGGTCGACATAATCCAGCTGTAATGTCTTCAACGTTTTCTCCAAAGCAGGTCGAACCAATTCTGGGGGATGGAATGTGTTCCACAACTGCATAAGCAGTGCAGACGAAAGGGAATTAGTTGTTACAAAGTAGCAGTGCTCAGAACAAAACAGCTATTCCCAGACACTCATACAAAGAAGCAAACTTTGCAAACCTTTCCACAGTAAAATATGTCCTCTCTTTTCACAGTTCCATCTGCAATTTTCTCCCTTATAGCTTGTCCCACCTCATGTTCGTTGAAATAGACCAAAGCGCCATCAATGTGTCTGTACCCTGTTTCTATAGCCAGTTTGACTGATTCATATGCAGTTCCTTTAGGGGTCTATACACACACACACACACACACACAACACACACACACACACACACACCACACACAACACACACACACACACACACACACACAACACACACACACACACACACATTGGGAGTAAATAATATGTTTGAAACAAAATCAGTGTCAGATGAAATTGTTTTTGTGACTTGCAGGTAAACTATAAATGTCTGTCCTATAAGCAATCTGGCTAAATACTGTGTCTTACCCTTTGGGATCCCCATAAGTTCCCAGTCCTATCAAAGGTATGCTGTTTCCATCTCTCATCGGAATGGAGTGATTCTCCGCTGTGAGGTCCATGCTCATCAAAGTGCCAGTCACTTTCCCAATGCTGCTGTTTGGGTCTTTATTTAAGGACCATGTTATATATACCATACGGTAGATGTTGACACAGTTAATGTCCTACTGCACTTTGACCACAGCAAAGACTCCTCCCAGGTAGAAAGAGCATCCTCCCACTCAAACTGGCATATAACTGAGTGAGTGATAAGACAACAATATCTTACAGATAAAACAACAGTGCCTAACATCAATCAATCATAACAAACGTTAATCAGGAGAGTTAATTATTATCATTTTAACTTTTGGGGTCAACATTTAACATAGGTTAATGACCATTGGTTGAAAATGTCAACTCTCACTTTGCCTTCTACAGAATGTATTGTGGCCTCAACCGGACACTGTAGCTTTAAAAACACCGCAGTGCCGTCTGGGTAAAATATGGTATGTGTTTTAAGCAAAGAATGCACAAGTCGCCATGGATATATGAGCTTCAAAATACTATATATGTTAGGTAATTTTTTAGCTACAAGTGACTGTGTGCTGTTATCATTCGCCTGTTTGAATAGGAAACGCCACAAAGCGGGGACTTAATCATTTTGTCTCTGGCTTATCTGCCATTAAAAAAGGCTACGTTGCTAATTTAGTTAGCTTCCAAAACGGAGAGAATTAACAGTTACACCTTAACTAGCTAAAACTGTTATCGCACAGTTTAATAACCATCTTGTAGGATGAAATGACTGTGTCGTTAATGTTGTAATGCATATTATTACTATTATATTCTCTATCTGGCTTGTAGGCTCTCCTTTGTTTCCAATCGCAACGTTATATTGATTGACTGAAAGGAAAGATCGGGAAGCGGCCGGAAAAAAATGGACGAAAGTGTCGAAAATGTTAATAACGACGACATTGTCATTATCGTGGAAAACGAGCAGAAAGTTTGCCAGCCGAGGAAGAGAGGCTGAAACAGCAAGGCACCTTCGGGCTCATGGACACATGTCCTATCTGCAAGTTGAGCTTCCACAACAGAGAGCCCAAACTCCTGCCGTGTCTTCACTCTTTCTGCAAGAGGTGTCTCCCGGCCCCCTTCAGGAGTGCTGATCCGAGGCGTGACTCGCAAGGCCAAGTCGACCACAACAAATCACGTGAGAATGGTGTATTGTAGCAACTCTGATAAAGTTGTTACTGATGTATAGTACAGAAAAACCCTTTATGTCAAACTAGAACTGAAGCAGCTTGGACTACCCAGCAGATATGTAACATCAGAATCAGAATCAGCTTTATTTGCCAGGTATGAGGACACACGAGGAATGCTAGATGATGTAAATAATACAAAATCTCAAGATCTTTTTGGATACTGATATAATATGACAACAGCTTTGCGATGAATTCTGTTGGCTGACAGAATCCTCACACGCCAGAGGCATTAGTCGTACATGCTGTGCCATACGGATAAACTCGATCAAGTGTTTCATTTATTGAAATGCAGTCTTTAATAACAGCAAAACAATATATTATGTATCTAATACCCTAGTCTCAAGTTACTAAATCAATACTATACCTGTTGGTTGCCTGTCTGTGTATTTATATCTTATTAAAGTACTAGGTGATTTCTAGTCTCATGTCACTCATATCTGTGTTTGTTCTAAACAATAAAGACATGCAAGTAGTTTTGAGCTGATACCTTTAATATTGTATCTTGTCTCTTGTTCCAGTGGGTGCCATTCGATGTCCAGTATGCAGACAGGAATGCTGGGAGATAGACATGTTGGATAATTTCTTTGTCAAAGACTCTGCTGAGGTGCCAAGCAGCACCGTGGAGAAAACCAGCCAGGTTGGTCCTCACTTTCCTATCCTGAGCCGTTCGTCTCACAGCAGTTTGTTTTTATGACGCCACTCTCCCAAGACTAAAGTGCTTATTTTTAATTTGTTCTTATTTTTTGTCTTGGAAAGGTGTGTATGAGCTGCGATGACAACACAGAGGCAACAGGTTACTGCGTGGAGTGTGTGGAGTTTCTGTGTGTGACATGTATTGAGGCGCACCAAAGGGTCAAGTTCACCAGGGATCACACCATACGCCAGAAGGAGGAGATGTCTCCAGGTAGTGTGTCGTACACCGCAGGAAAAAGCAGTTTCTCTGTAATTAGATTATCCATATAAATGTGGTATGCTGCGCTGTAGTGATTATACACTGTCGCCTAGTGCTTGCTCTTGGTGGGAACTGTTGGGTTTCTGTAAATTACATCACAGAGTACGGTCTACACTTGCTCTTTATGGAAAGCGCATAAGATAACTGTTGTTGTGATTTGGCGCCATATAAATAAATTGAATTGAATTGAAATTGAATTGGTACATATTGTACTTAAGTGATAGAACACTTGAATATTATGTATATATGTATGTAATAAATACACAAAGGTAGCTGTTCAAAAAAGACGCCGACATCTGTGACAATTTTTCTACCCCCCAGATGAGTTTCAAAGTACTGTTCTGGCAAGATGTCATGATAATGATTGGATAGGTATAAAACTGAGCAACAATTTATCGTGACATAAACTGACTTTACATTTGTCTATGTTCTTAATTCTATTGTCCCAGAAGCATTAGGTATGTCCACACAGAAGCCTGTGTTTGTGACATCCATAAGCAGGAGCCACTGAAGCTTTTTTGTGAGACGTGTGACCGACTCACCTGTCGGGACTGTCAGCTGCTTAAACACAAGGATCACAAGTAGGCTGAGTTCCCTTGATAGGCTGATCATGTGCATTTATTTGGACCAAAACACCATGAACAGGTGATCAAATCATTAATGTGCATATTCTTTGTGTCCAGCTACCAGTTTTTGGAGGATGCATACAGGAACCACAGACAGTATCTTGAGAACATGACGCAGCAGTTGCAGGAGAAAAGAAAGGCCATTGAGGACATGTCCAGCTGTATCAGCTCTGGGTAAAGTTCTCCTCTACAGCTGGGACTATCATCATGCAGGATCATATTGTGATCATTTATATTTACTCGCATTTGTACTACTTGCGTTATTCACGCCAGTGTTAAAATATTTCAGCTCACGCAGATGACGCAAATTTCATGTCATTTGTGTTGCACCATTCCCGCTGCCAATCAGCATCTAATTGTGTTTTTGCATTGACTTTGTATGCCACCACAAAAAGGCCTGGGTGTGAACCTTTACAAATTACTATACATTTTTCCAGACTTAGGTTTTAATCAAGGACATGATATTACATTTATTTTCACAGATTACAGCAAGTTGAAGAAAACCGAAAGGCTGTCACTAATGAAATAAAGAAGTCTATCTGTAACTTGATTATGGAGATCAACAGGAAGGGAAAGATTCTGGTTAACCAGCTTGAGGTATGTTTAATCTGTATTGTTTAATGACTTTTCAAAGGTAAATATGACATTTAAAATGACTTTTTTTTCTGACAATTCATGCACACATTTACCCCTAGGCTCTGACTAAAGACCATGAGCTGGGTTTAAAAAAGCAGCAAGAGGACGTCAACTGTCTTACCAGGCACCTGGACCATGTCATCAGCTTTACCAAATGGGCGACAGCAGCCAAAGTGGAACAGCCCTCCTGTACTGCAAGAGACTGGTGAGTGACTTTAACATCAAACAGCAATTTAAAAACACTTTGTAATTCAATCAGTGTAATTGTTACATGCACTTTCTGTTGTAGTAAATAAAAAACTGAAGAAATAAATAAATAATTAAAGTAATAATTTGAGGGCGCCCGGATAACTCAGTTGGTAGAGCGGGCACCCATATAAAGAGGTTTACTCCTTGACAGGCAGCGGGTCCAGGTTTGACTCTGACCTGCGGCCCTTTGCTGCATGTCATTCCCCCCCCCCTCTCCCCCCTCCTTCACATTTTCAGCTGTCCTGTCAATAAAGGTCTAAACATGCCCAAAAACACAATCTTAAAAAAAATAAGTAATGATTATTATTTGACAAAACCTACACTACTTTTATAATGTTGGATAAACCTTTGAAAGGTCCCTGTCTTTTTGTCTTCTAGATCCTTTTTCAGATCCATTACCTGATGAGAGCAAGCTGTAATCCCTCCATCGTCCTCAGAGTTCTGTGCGCTTTCAGTGTCGTTCTGGTTTCTGGGCCACGAATGTAGACCTTGGTAAGACATACACTTACTTAGAAACTTACATTATGACCAAAGCAGCAACAATTTTTTGATTGATAACCGATTCCAGAAGTAGTGTGCAGTTTTATTTTCCTGCAGCTGTTTTGATATCTTCGAATTTAGGATGCTGATAAAAAAAAAAAAAAAAAACCAATAACATAATGACTTTTCTCACGCGATCAATAGATTTTCTTGGACGTCAACGTCATAATTAATGATTCTGTTTATACGTCTCACAGTCCATTTTGTCTTGCAAAATAGTTTCCACTTTGACAAACAAAATAAAGGTTATAAAGACAAAGAAGATAAAACATGTGGGAAACATTTATTGTAATCTTATATTTTCACTTTAGGTACCGTAATCTTCTTTTTTCATTATCTTCTTTTTTTGTTTAACCCCATTTAGGAGTTCTTTTGATGAAGAATGTCACATTGTGAACGGTAGTCTTAAACATGAACATGTATGAGAGGCTGTACACCTGTATGAATTCTCCATTCCGCTGATATATTAACTTAAGTGATGTCATGTGAGTCCGCTTAGGTTGTAGCTCAAGACTACCAAATAACAAACAAAAAACAAGAATGTTGAATAAACAAATATATATATATATATATATATATATATATAATATATATATATATATATATATATATATATATATAAATATATAGTTCTGTTGCATCGATTTTGATCCTTTTTTAATGTGCGTTGTGAGTCTGACAATGGTGGCCTACTCTTTTAGCTGATGTGGCAGCAACGTTGTTTCGCTAGTACTCGCTCAACCAGAATACTGGGATACAATTTCTGATTTATTTCTTCATTGTTGTCCTATTCTTTTCAGGTTCTCTGGTTGTAGAAAGGGGGTCCGGGCCGGCTGCCCATCACCAACAACCAGGCCGGTCCGAGAGCTGAGGCACCAGCTGGAGGTCTCTCAGTCTCAGCTCAGCAGCGACAGAGCACGCTGGCTCAGCTCCAGCTGCAGGTAGGATTTTCATCCCAGTCAGTAGTTTTTAATACGCTGACAAGTTAATTTGTGACAGGGACAGAGGAGCCTAAAAAGACAAAGCCACTGTTTTGCTCAAAATAGTTAAATCTTCCTCTTGCTCACCACTGTTAACCATACTAAATACTACGGCATTTATTTCATAGATAGACATCTCTTATTCCTCTGTTCAAGGTGGACAAGCTTTCCCAGCAGCCCCACAGGCAGCCCCTCCTAACCATTGGTCCTGGTACCAAAATGCCAGGCTCCCAGGACCCCCAGGACCCCCCGGCCCTCCGGGACCTCCCGGCCCTCCACCCCCAACTAGACCCATCCATGGCGGGTCGTCCCCCTCCCAAGGTCCCCCAGCTTGGGACAGCCAGGACGCAGATACGGAAGCTCCCACCCCAACACTAGAAGCCCCACATCATCCATGCTTCACAACACAGGATACCCAGCTGCTCAGGTAAGTTAGAGCATGAAGAAAGATGTGTCCCTGTGTGAGGAATGTACTGTATGTTCCAAATGCCAAACATGGCTTGTCACAAGTTTTGTAGACAGTGCTTATCAAAGTGTCAAATTCCAGAAAGCCTGCGTAAAGCACCAAGTTCCCAACGCTGGTGTTGTCTTTAGCCCACTTCATGTTTTTTAATCACATGAGGTTTTGTTGACATAAATATTTCTTTATCTTCTGCCTCAACAGTGGGTTAACTCAATTTGGTTCATCCACTGGATTATATTGGATCCTTTTCAGCTTCTAGATACCACCATTTGTAATCTCAGGATTTTATCTTTCTTTTGTCCTATGTCTTTACACCTATTGTTTCCTATTGTTTCAAATCAGACTAAGTAACTCATAGTTCATTCTACACGTGCTTTGTTAAAACCTAAACTATTCTTTCAACTTCAACTTTCTTCTACATCTAGTCTCTGAGAGATCTGATCCAAAGCTCTAGCTTCCCTCCTAAACCCATGGATGTGTTGCAGGGTACGTCTCGCTACCCGCAGCCTCTGTCTGCCGCAGCGGCTACACAGCTGTCACTACATCAGGTTAGTACGAGAGGAGAAGGACTTGAGTGGACCTTCGAGGTCTCCAGTCCAACATTTTTCCAGGGAGCGAAAATATTATTTGGTTTGTTTTTGTGTAACTTTTATGACACATTAGTTACACACTGTTTTGTTTTTATTTCCAAAGCGGGGCCCAACGGAGTCCTCTTTCCTGAAGAGGAGTGAGGCTGGTGGATCTGTCCCTTCCATCACCATCTCCATTCCCAAACCCAGCTTTGCTCCAAGTCTAGCTTCAGCACCTGCAGACAAAACAAGCACATTTAATCACATAGCAGGTCATTATCACTGCTCTGCTTTAGCAACAGCCCGAAAGTTCCTATCCTGTGAGAGAATTCATTTTTAAAATTTAATCTTTTCATCATGACTTCCAGACCTAAAATAGTTTTCATTTCATCTTCTCTCAAGTTCAAGTAAGGCAGAATTCCCCGATGGCCAAACCCTCTTCATCAGACAGAAGCACAGGGTAAGAAAAGATCCTAAAACTGGTCCTCATCACAGTTCCTCCCTTCTTCCATTAGTTCATTTTTACAAGTGAGTATTCAAATATTTAGCCTCTGTTCCCTGTCTCTGGGAGAGATTATGACTAATCTGTTTCCTTAATGTTGTTGAATCTGTGCTTGTTAACTAGATAGACCCGTGGGAAGTGCTACTTGCTGCTTTTAATATGTGATTAGAAGCCTACGCACAACACTGAAATTACTTTACATTCTGTCATGTTATGACAGCAGTTGTCTGTAATCAGCATTCAGTCTTACACTCTACTCCCTTGTTTTAACCTACAATATAGTTTGCTCCCTCAAATATATACATATATATTATATGTATCCTATGAGACACATTTTTTAAATGTTTTTACTAAGCTGTCACTATGTAACTAATATGTAACAAGTGGCATTCAAGTTATTCAGAAGACAAACGCAATCTGAGATTCCAAAGCAATGCATGAAACAAGGCCAGTGTTTTTTTTTTTACTATATCATGGTCACAATCTCCCCTTGTAATCTCACTGGCAATTTGTTTGTTGAAGGACAACTTCCTGGAGGCAGACTTCTGAGCCTCCATCTGCCCCCTCAGCAAAGCGACGGAGAAGGTCGTCACCAGGGCCCGTCATTGTCATCAAAGACGAGCCAGAGGATGAGGATGAAGTTCGATTTGTAAGAGAATCACTGGGGTTACATTAGGGCTGGGCCATACGGCCAAAATCTTCTGTCTCGATGTAGGTCATTTCATATCTCTCTCTCTCTATATATATATATATATATAGATATATATATATATATATATATCACGATAGAGAATGTTTTCTGGTATTTCAACAAAAAATAGTCTATATGAAATAACCACATGATAAAGCCTATTTTTGTATACAACTGTGTAAATTAAATACTTAAAAAATGAAATGTACTGAGTATTTTCTCATTTTATTAAGAATTTGCAAAGTGCAAAATGAACATAAACAGTTTCAAGTGAAAGTATAGAGAATTCTTTTCCAACTATACACTGACTATGTTTACATGCATGCACAAACAATAGTTTGATTTACCTACAATAAGGTATTCCCATAAACAAGTCTTGGGTGTAGGCACGCAGGAGTTAAACAGTAAAGCTGAATGAAGGAATGAATAAAAACCCTGCACACAGTTGTTGAACAACGCTACTCACGATTTATTTTAACCAACATTAAGGTTCCAATGGATCTGTTCACATTATAATGCAGAGAGGACCTAGACCTGAGCTGCATGCATGTATTTACTGGGGTAATGGAGCTTAAAGTTGGAGGACTGTTTGACTGAAAGGTTTCCAGTTGGAGTCCAGTTTGTCATTCACTTTGAACTGAGGGGTAATAAATAGTGGGATGTAAAAACAAAACCGCAATCTTCAAATGATAAGTATTTCAAATCAGATTTTTTGGAGAAATGTGAGTTAGTATGTGCTTGTTATCAACTTAGATGACATCGTCGTTATCACAATGTCTCGATAGATGATTTCATCACCATAGGACTCCATTGCAAGGCGATAAATTATCCTATTAGATTATCGCCCAGCCCTAAGTTGCTTAAGTGCAGAATGTTTTAGTACATTTAGCATTTTGTTTCAAAATGTCACATGTAGACAAAATGTCAAATGCTCACTTTCTCACTGTCTGTTTTTTTTTTTTTTTCTTCTCTGAGTCATTGTATCTAACTGCATACATCCCACTTTTCCTTTGCCTACAGGTGCAGTCCAGCGTAGGGTCCAGCCTGCCAGACAGCAGCACCGGGGCTCAGTCAAAGCCTCGGCAGCAGCCAAAGGTGCCGGTCCCTGTCCCAGACCCTGGATCAGAGTCTGGGAAAGAGCAGCGTCCGCAGCCCGCAGCGCAACCAGAGTCCGAGAAGAGAGCGGAACCGGAGGAAGATCCTAATGAGGACTGGTGCGCCGTCTGTCAGAATGGAGGGGAGCTGCTTTGTTGCGACAAGTGTCCCAAAGTCTTTCATCTGGCCTGCCACATTCCCGCTCTCAATGAGTCTCCCAGGTGAGAGACAGATTGTCATTGTCTCAATGCTATGGTAGCACAATAGATCATTATAATGCCGGTTGACACAAACAAACATTTGAAGACTACTGTGTGTCTATGTTTTATTTTTGAAAATTTCTATTTCATCATAGTTTTTCCAAACCAAAGTTGGATAATATCGTCATAACTGCTGTAATAATTGGCACACCAACATAGGCCTGGGCAATATATCGATGTTGTATCGATATCATGATATGAGACTAGATATCGTCTTAGATTTTGGAGATATCGTAATATGGTTGTGTTGTCTTTACCTGGTTTTACAGGCTGCATTACAGTAAAGTGATGTCATTTTCTGAACTTACCAGACTGCTCTAGCGGTTCTATTATTTACCTTTACCCACTGAGTCATTAAATATTTTCTGGAGAATATTTAGTATAGTAAAAGTGTAAATAGCATTTTGTTAAAGCGCCAACAGTCAACCATACAATATCGTCGCAATATCGACATCGAGGTATTTGGTCAAGAATATCGTGATATTTGATTTTGTCTATATTGCCCAACCAACATTTAAATTTTTCTCTGCAATTTAAAACAATCTAACACTAAATGTTTGTGTTATTAATTAGCCCATTCTATCAACATTGCTAGTAGAGAATACTGTGGTGGTGATGGAAAGTACAAGAGCTTTCCACTTTCCTTTGCCTTGAACTTTTTGATCCTGACCTTGAAGCATATTGCAATCATTAATTAATTGCATAATGGTGTTGTGTGGGCTAATCTGACAAGTGTGCATGCATTTGCATTATTACTTTGTGATACTAAAAGTTCTTTTACTGAGTGGTGGTACATTTAAAAAGCATGATCAACAAATTAGGGAATCTATTTCACCAACAAATAAAAACAGTTTAGGTTCAGAATTGTTTATTATTAGGATAAACCCCTTGAGATGAGTTTTAAGGCTATTCATGATGCATTTCTTCCATTTCTTGTAGTAAAACTCAAACATTACTATACTCTATCAAAATGTGTCAGTCATGTTTGCAATCATGTATATAGTATACAATATGTATTTACTTATTTAAAAAAGAGAAAAGTAATCTGATGATGGGGATTCTGACAGCCTGTTCTCCAGGTCTTTGTAATGACCCTGACAGCAGGGACAGACGGTACAGGTTTGGTCATATTCAGCAGTAGTCGGCCACTCCATGCGTCTGTCCTGACAGCTTCTCCTGTCCTAATGTCTCTCTGCAGTGGGGAATGGTTCTGTTCGCTCTGCCGAGACCTCGCCCTCCTGAGATGAAGTATGACTGTGACAGCAAGGATGACCCGTCTCTGAAGGGTGCCCACCTGTTGAAGAAGGGTACGCTCACTGAGCTGTTATTCACGTTTCTGTGCAGGATATTCTTCAGCGCCTAAACCTGATTGTTGTGTTTTTTATAATCGTTCTTCTCACTGTCTCCCATCTAAGAAGTTTCATTTTCTTCACATAGCATGGTCAGTTAAATGTCTGATCTAATGTTTCCTTTTATTTTATACATGCAGAGGGTGAGAGGCTGCTGCTACGTCTGTTCTGCAACGACTTCAGCACTGACTTCCAGCAGCCTGCTACTCCATCAGTAAGCTACTCCATTACGTATTTTGTCAATAAAGTAAAAGCTGTGCTGTTTATTTTGCTGACACTCACTTTGTGTTTGAAGTAGGTAGATGAGTAAAAATCTAATGTTGTAAAAGTTATTCTATTAATTTAGAAATGAAAATATCAGTGGATGCCAAAGAGACTACTACATTGTTTTCAGTGGAGAAATTGTTAATTACACTGTGAGTAAATCTGTACTTTGATAGTTATTTGAAATCGTAATTGGAAAGGGTTAACTTGCCACCAGAAACTAATACATTTGTGAAGTCTAATCAGCCACTATGGAATGACACATAATGGAGTTATTTTATATAAGATCACATTGAGTAGTAGTAGTTGTTGTTGTTTTTGAATAAAAACTGTGTTTGAAAGAGACTATTCATTTTTGAGAGAAACTCTGATTCTTATATCAGTTATATTAGGGGCTTAACTTTGACTGTTTTTCTAATATAGGAGACAAGAAGGTACAAAGAGCTGATCAAGACTCCGATGGATCTCTCAATAGTCAAGAAGAAACTGGACTCAAAGTCGCAGGAAGGGGAATGCTATATTAGTCCGGATGGGTTTGTCGCTGACGTCCGCCTCATATTTTTCAACTGTGCAAAGTACTACAAGGTAAACATCATTTTATATACTGTAAAATATATATATATATATATATATATATATATATATATATATATATATATATTTTGGGGGAAATTAAACAGTTCATCATCAAAATGATTGTTATATAGTAATGTCTAATGCCATAATGTGAATTACCCAGTGACATTTCTTTATGTACTGTATCACTCATGTTTGGGCGTATTGGCAAATACTTACTAATCATTTGTAGGTGCTTTCTTGAACTTAACCGTTTATGCGCCCTGATTGTACAGGCGACCTCAGAAGTGGGGAGTGCAGGCTTGTACTTGGAGGACTACTTTGAGGAACAGTTGAAACTAGTCTACCCAGATAGGGTCTTCCCGGGAGGGAGGGAGGAGCAGATGATCCCTCCTTTGGAGGACGAGATAGATGAAGAGGAAGAGATGATGCAGGAAGGCATGGCTCCCATTGAAGACGATAAACCACAAAGCCCTGCGGAAAACGGAATCCCGCCTGTGGAAGAGGACTTGCCGCATCTGGAAGAAGCGACGGTCCCGGCAGAGGAAGAAAAGTCTGAAACAGAGGCGAAGGGGATTGATACGGGTGAAAAGGCAGCGGATGAAAGGTAAGGTAGCAGCTGTGGAAGGAGACGTGCTTCCTGCAGAGGAGGCAAAGCAGGACGAGGAGACTCCTGTGAAGAGGGAAATTTCCCAAGTTGCCGATAGTGAAACAAAAGACGAAGCAGCTCCCAGCTCCCCAAAAGAGGAGAGCCCTCAGCTCCCTACAGACACGCCTGTGGATCCAGCTGAAACCCAGGAGAAGGAGTCAGCTCCTGCAGACACAGCCAAAGAGGAGGAGGGATAGATGGAATGCAACAGAGAGAAACTGTAGAAAGGATGGATGATTTCAGTCTTCCACAGAAGTGGCCCCAGTGGGGACCGACATTTGCTGCAATCAGACGACTTTTTGTTGTTGTAATTTATATGTTGTATTTACAATAGATAAATGGTGTCTGCTTTACTAAATAGACTGTAGTACGGCCATGGTGTAGATGCACAATGAAAGGAGTAAATAAGCTTTTTTTTTGTCTTTTGCTGGACAGACGTTACAATTTTACTGTAACTGAAAGTTATCTTTGATGACGACAGTGAAAAGCACATTAAGATACTTTTTATTGATAGGATCATCTATGAGTTATTGTCATCAAAATAATATTTGGTCAGTAATGCATGCAAGATGTCTCGAATAGTAATGCCTTCCTTTTGTTTATAGATTTTGGCTAACTTGTATTAGCCATTTAGCTCATAAAACAATCATGTTTTATTGCAATAGTATTTTTTTATTTGATTAGTGTTGTATTAATGCTTTTGCATCTAACATATACACTGTAATAGAAAGACCTGACATTTTGAAAGATTATGCTATTTGGTTGTATGAGAAAGAAAATGAGTTGCCACTATGGTGGTTTCATTGTTTGACGCCTCTTATCCCCCAAATCCCAGAAATGTGTTATGACAGCAGCCTGCTTGGTTTTTATCAGGAGAACAATTCTTCCGACTTTGTTGATATTACTTTTATCAGTCTGAGATAACTCGGAGACACAATTATCAGTTTCTCATCATCAGCCACTGACATCAGTGTGTTCTCCATATTGTGTCCTTGTCCTTCTGCATTATGAGATTAGGCCTACGCTTTGTTAGATCTGGTTTCCCTCACTGAAAGGTTTGTGAAATTATCAAGAAACCTTTTTTTTACATAGATTCAATTAACTAAGCATTTCTGTATGGCCATCATGTCACGTGAGGTAAAAAGAATGAATCAAAACTGACACTTCAATTTCAATATAGATAATATTGTCTACTATTATTGCTTTGTTATTTATTAAGGATACACAGGACCTGCTTATGAACTCTGCAAACAATGTTGAACATAAAACCTGCATTTACAATATTTGTAATAAACAGGGTTACATGTAGATCTGACTTGTCTTCTTTATTTAGTTTATTTTATTTCTTTTGAGAAAATGTGAAATGATGCAGTCTGAAAAAGGTGGTTCTGAGCCACAAAGTTATGCTCATTTTGCATTACTTATCCTCTAACATTGCTTCATAATAAATAACTTGAATAATTTTACACCTTATGAGTTCTAATCTAGTCAATTTCAACCAGACTTCTTTCAGAAACCTAAGCATTATAAATCGTTAAAAAAAAGATCACTAAAGGAACTTGGACACTTTGAGGCCAGAATAACTCAAATTTGCTTTTTGTTTTACACTTTTAAAACCGACCTTTATTCAGATTCCCTTGTGTTACTTGTCTTCCACTCAGGCCACATCTACTTTGGATTGTGCGCATCGATTACATCCAATCATCGGCCGTGTTTGAACGATTCGGTAGCCCACGCAGTTCCCCCCGACCCCTCCCTCTCCGCCCTCTAATCTCAAAGCCCACAAGGCAAGATCTTTGTCGCCTCTGCTGCTCGGAAGGAGATGCTCTCTCTCTCTCATTGACGGTCGATTTTACACACCCTCCGCAGCTGCAGACCATCCGCTGTGCATCCGTGCCATTTCATACACACCTTGCAATTCAGACGATCGGAGATCGGAGCATTTAGAAAAGTGAATCCGATGGCACAGTGGACAATACTTTTGGTGTCTTTATATGGAGTTCTGCATGGACAAGGT
Organism: Etheostoma spectabile; assembly: GCF_008692095.1. Classification (NCBI taxonomy): domain Eukaryota; kingdom Metazoa; phylum Chordata; class Actinopteri; order Perciformes; family Percidae; genus Etheostoma; species Etheostoma spectabile. Next base: position 24,363 of record NW_022603014.1, read on the forward strand.
AAGACAGAAAACTGAAAAGTGTGGCATTGAGATGCAGATTTGAATAGATGTGAGAGTGACTTTTACATGCTTATTTATTTGCCTAATGCCTAATGTGAGGTGCTGAAGGGTACCCTTTTCCATGTGCTGTCTGTCAATTTAAGAGTGTGAGCCAATTTGAATTCAATCTGACTCAGTCACTGGCACTCAGGGAGAGCCATCCTATTCCCGCCCCCCCCCCCCCACCCCCCCCCATCATGCTTCTGCTGTGTCTTTCTAATCCTCAGAGATTCAGCTTCCTTCTATACAATATTGCTGTCAGGATGGGATGACTCGGGCCCAGAACAGACAAGCCTGTACAATCCTCCCGCTCATCTCCTCCTCTCACATCTGCAGGTACGCAAAGCAACACCTGGTTTTCTTAAAGGAGAGGGTCTGAAAATATGACACAGGAATCAAGTAAGGGTCAGTACAGAGGGAATGCATGAAATTGCTTGTATCAGAAACTATCTTTTGGGTATTGCAGTTCAGTTGGGGTCAAAATAAATCATGTGGATTGCCGACAAATCTTTAAATGAGTATGGAATTTTGCAGTGGGACATGTGTGTATCCTGTAAGGCAGTGTTTGCGACCGTATGTTTAAAAGCAGGAAATAGCCCCACGGTTGCAAGCCCCAAATCATTTCCACAGCCCTCTACCATCCATATTGCTGCAGGGGAGGATTGCCACATAGAATGTACACAGTAAGTACATGCGTTAAGTGCCCCCCTGGAGCATTTTAAAACTAAAGGGCCCTGTTTGACGGTAAGTACATGGAGGTGGTGAAATAGAGGAACACCTGGTCAACACATGGAGGTCAGTGGAGGGAACATTCACAGAAGAACGGCAAGGAGAGGGAGACTTTTTTCTATCAAAATGAAGCATTTTTAACATAGAAAGATTCAAAAGTTTTAAAGTAGCTGCTAACAGTTACAATGTCTTATAAACTAAGGTTGCATATTACATCATAAATAGACTTGCAGTCAGCTGATTGTATCTGACGTAATAGCAAGCATTTTTTTTTTTTACATGCTTCTTATTCAGTTCTTTTATCATAGAGCAAAGAGTGCAGTTTTTGTTCTGAATGAATGACATTTCTGGTTCTTATTTGCAGCGTCGCCCAGGAGCAGTGCTGTGCAGCAGCAGTAGAAGATCAACTCTGTGACAACGGTATCGAGATGGCCAAGGGGCAAGGGGCCTGTGAGAGGCCCTTCTTTAAAGGAGAGCCCTGGGAAACCAAAATCTCTAAGGTTGTTTTCTTTGTTCATGTCAATATCTTCAATCTTTGCACGCCTCCACCTCCCACTCTTTATGAATCAGTACATAGTGGGAATTGTTTTCCTGACGATATCAAGATTTCTTTTATTCCAGCTGCCTTTCTTCCTGTTTCCCACTCTCTGTCCCCTGTTCAGATGTGTTGTGACTGCTGTACGCTCGGCCTGATGATGGCAAGCCGGGGTTCAAGCTGTGAGCTCCAGGGTTTGTTGCTGGGGGAGACAGTGTGCAGACTCAGCTAAATTCTGCTGTGGCAAAAACACAACAGAGGAAACCATACCAAGTATTAATGGTAAAAGACCCTTACAATCTTGTGCTTCAGTCTTTTGTGTCTAATTAGCTCGACTGTCTTATCATGAAAGAATGGCTATGGCTGTCTGTGACACTCAAAACAATCAGAGTACCTTTCCATTTGCACATATTAGGTCCCAGAGGATTTACAGCCCAACAGGGTTTGGTGCCCTAGTTTTGTCTCACGAAAGGGATCGCAGATGATCTGGACCAACTGTGAATTATCACTTACAACTGCAGACTTGATGACTTTTTAGAAATTGGAAAAAACCATGACCATTTGTTAGTGGATTACCAACTTTATAACTGCAGTGTACCACGTAGAAAGATACACACCAGCCAAAGGGATTTTTCACAACCTGGTGTCCAAAATCGGTTCTCATTAAAAGAGTACTGCTTCCATTCCTAGAA
>NW_022603015.1:0-14499 GCF_008692095.1 Etheostoma spectabile
GTCAATTGTTAGATGTAAACTGTAGAAATGACACATCCACCTTGGGTTATGCTCCATCCTGTAGCCTGCATATGTATACTTTACAAAACAAGCTTGATAGCACTAATCCTGTGGGAGATTGCAACCCAGCACAGCGCTACAATATTTTATATTATGATTTGTGAATCTTGATCATTGAGGGTGAATGAGTGTGCGAAGAATGCACATAATTGTTGTTACAGAAGGAAGTAAGGTAATGGAAATCAGGCAATTAAGATGCTTGACGTTGCTTTCTGACAAGGTTGTGTTTATATTTGCCTCTCCACGCCTAAAAAGATCCCCATGCCCCATGATAAACCATAAAGTGAGCATAAAATGATTTAAAGAAAGCATTTCCGAGACCTTTTTCAATTTTCATGGAATGATGCTATTATATTTCTTCGCTTCCAGTCATCAGTGGCCTGATGAAAGCCGCTGCTTCCTCCTTGTATCGTTCAGTGTCACCAAATCCCTTCTCATTTAGAGCCCCTCTCTGTGTGTTCCTTTACCATATATTTCCCCTCTGTCTTTCTCTCCAACTTTTGTGTTTATTTTTTTTCGCTCTGCTGTTGTAGTCCAAATATCTCTTCCACCTCCCGCTGTCATTTTTTTGCCCTTCCACATCACCGCAGCCTATGCCAATCTCTGCCAGTACCTCATGTTTTCTTTCTCTCTTTTCTTTAGCTGTCTGGATTTGTCCTTCCCTTAATCGCTTGTCTTTTTTGAATGATGGTGTCTCTGTTTCAACTGACAGCCGAGGTCAGACTCATTCTCGTTTTGCCATGGTGTCAAATTGTGTTTTCTGGTTAACTCCGGAGGATGTCTGAAATGCTTCTTCTCATGGGATTAACCTGTAGAGCAATCATTTTTCATGGCCTTGGCTACATGTCCTGACAAAACCCTTAAGGTGATTTAAGTATTTTGCCCAAATAAACAGGTGATAGGATTAGAGATAGGGTGAGATGCACATTCAGTGAGAATCTCGGAGTAAGACCCAGGACTAGGTGGAGAGATTATATCTCCAACCTGGCCTGGGAACGCCTCGGGATCCCCCAGTCGTAGCTGGTTGGTTGATGTAGCTTGGGAAAGGGAAGTTTGGGGTCCCCTGCTGGAGCGGCTGCCCCCCAAACCCGACACCGGATAAGCGGATGAAGATGGATGGATGGATGGATGGATTGATAAACAGGTGATCGAAGTGAATTGTTAAGAAAAAGAAGGTTTCTGTCTAAAGCGGTTTTGAAAGGGTTTGGAAGGAGTTTTTAGTGGCACCTGATGTATTTGTCCTGCAGCGACGTGATCCAAGCTGTTTATTAAAATATACACGTCCATGAAATCAAATCAGTTGTGTTGCAACTTTTTTATTGTTGGTTGCTGTTGAAATGATTGAAAAAATACCAAGTCCCTGCATCCAGTATGTTTTTTATTAATTTTGCATTTGAGTTTCACAGTTGAAAATAACATCTCATCATTTTGAACGTGAGCTATTTTTCTTGAATAAAATGATTAAACACAATAAATGTGTGATTATATTACATTATTTTTATAATCCTTACCAAAACAATGACATTGATACACATGCACATCAAGTTTCCATACAAAGAATAAATGTGCCTCCCATCTACCCCATTCAAATTCAAATATTTCCCTTCTATTGTATTTGACACTAAATGTCTGCCACGTCCCTCTAGAATCTTGTTATCATTTTTTTTTCCATTTTCATGTCTTTATATCTCTCTCTGCACTCATTATTTCATTAGTTGGACCAGAAATCATCAACAAACTTTTAAAACTTATCAGCCAAAGTATTCAACAACACTGACCAGCCTACACCACCACTTTCTCTACAAGAATGGTAAAAACAGCCACACTTTATAATAACCATCCCTAATAAATGGTCAACAATGAAATGATAATTAGTAATGCATGTTATTTACATTTATAACAGTTATTGTAACAAACATCATAACATTATATATTTTAATTATAGTTTGATTACCAAATGACTTGTAAACCTTTAAGACATTTGTCTGGCTATTATGAAGTTGCAACTGATGATATAATACCTTGTTAATGGTTAATACATATTTTCTAAAGCATCTATAAACATTATTAGATCAATTATCAGTGCACATTTATCATCTCTTTTATAGATCCCCCCCAAAAAAATTAAATGGGGCTAAATCAATGTCACTTGATGCTTTATGAACAACTTATCATTATTTAACTAATTAAGCATGAGTTGCAACTTAATAACAGCCATGCAAATAATGTTCTTAGATGCTTACAGAACAATTATTAAACATTGTCAAAGTATTAAAAACTATCTAAATGTATCCATTATATGTTTTTATATTACACTAAACTAATGGTACAATAACATGAATTAGAACATTGCTAATAGTTAACATTATGAAATCACTTATTCATTGTGAAATGGTACTATTAAGTAAAGTTTAATTAACTTTCAATTTACAATTGTAAATCCTTGAAAACTCCTAAACATTTCTGCTACATTTGAAACAAACATCTTTTCTTTTGTCTGCTCTGTCTTGACTATGCCTGGGGTTGGTAATAGTCATTTCACACGGCACATAGTGGGAGGTGGTGCCCTCCTAATTCATGAAGCTGTCACTGTCATGTACATTAATCACAGCTCACCCATATTATCTGTCAAAGTGTCATGTCTGAGAACTAAACTGTGGCACGGACATGAATCAAAACAACTAACCTCCAGTAAAGCATATGTTCGAAAAAAAAATATTTGTATATAATTTGTTGATATAGTTTTTCAAGGCAATGACACAGGGGCTGTAGAGCTGACAGAGTGAATACAGTTTGGGAGTTCTTCCTATATTACTGTTATTGTTTCCAAATGTATTAATAATTACATACTGCTGGTATAAGCATCAAAGATGTCCAGCACTTCTGTATGTGTCTACTTGTCAAAAAATATAATTAAATGAATACAATGACTTTTTTTTTGTTATTTTAGATGGGTTCTGAGAATAGAACTGCTGTGGCCACGTGACTGTCACTCCACCCCGTATTGCACCTGTCCGCCTTCTGCGGCACATGGCAAGTCACCAAAATACAGAACAGATACAGCCAAGGACAAAAACCCTGCTGTCCCACAGCATCATTCCCAGTTGAGGAGCATGAAAAAAGGTTGTCCCTTTTTGATCTTATATTTTTTTTAACGTTTCCTGATCCCTGTGGTCATGACAAGTGAGGATCATCACCTTGACTTAACATAGTAAAGATGCTCAGCAGGGACTGAAAGATCTCCTGTACTGTACCTTCAAAGAATTCCTTATAGTTTATTACAAATATCCCCTCTGTCTTCTTTTTTCTTTGTAGTTCTTCTCCCTGTGTCTCTCTTACCCTCCCTCTTGCTCCACCTCACTGTCTTTATCTTCATCCATTATGGATGAGGTGCATGGAAGACAATGTAATTCTCTTTGGAAAATACCAAACGTTTTCGGAAACGAGGGTGCTGTGATGTCACTGCTAATGCTAACTATCGTGTCAACACACCACATTTGCCAGGTATACACCATCCATAACTTTCCTCCTCTCAGTGTGTATCTTACTTTACATCCTTTCCCTTAACACAGGCACATACACCACATCCCGTAAGCAGTGGTCAGGAGTCATCCTACATTGGTCACTGTAAAAGGTCAAATAGAAATGAGCATTCTTAACTTTTGTGTATGTTTGTTGTTATTTGTTTTAGTGGTAGATGGCTGTGGTGGGGAAAAGCATGTAAAGATCCAAACACATTAGGACAAAAATAAATTGCTTGGCATGTAACCACTACAGGTTGATTTTAGCAGAGAAACACATTTTTACTTGTAACAATTGATAGATAATGTATCAATATATGAGTCATGTAAAGGTCTTTGCACTCTTCCCCACTCACACCCACTGCACACCAGATGCTTATACAATGTAATTACCTTTTTATCAGAGGATTTTAAATAGCATTCAAGGTCATTCATCCAGAGCGGTTCATTTCTTTACACATCCTCCTTAGCTTTTTGTATCAACATGCTGACCTTTGCTCGGCGACACTGTTTATTATCACATTACTGTCTTCTATGACAGAATTAGGAATAACAGAGCATGCTAAACTGTGAAACACTTCCGACACAAAAATACATAATGTTCTAGTGCTGCACGATTATGGCCAAATGATAATCATGTTTAATTTGATTAATATTGAGATCACCATTAATTATCATGATTTTTGTAGATTTCAACCAAAATAAATTGTATTGTCACATAGGCAATGTATACTTGCTTTCACATCCACATTGTGCTACATTCCTCTAATGTTGAAGTTGTATGTTGTACATGCATACAGCTGCAACACATGGAAATGAAAATTATCTGAAATAAATAGCCAAGGATATATTTAAAAAAAATGTATCTCTGAGAAAGATCCTTCACTTGTTTTAAAAAAAACTGATTAAGAGAGCTAGGGAGAGAAGGGGAGTGCACTGGACTCATGCTAGGCCTACTCACAAAGTGACAGTTACACAAGTTGTGTATATGAATGTCTGTATCGTCACTGCGATGCATTTTTATAAACTATGATATCTGGCCATGGGTCACATCTCTCGCCCAGGTCCAGCAGGCTCCGTCTCACACGCTCTACCAACGGAAGATAGTGCATTCAATACTTCTTCTGTTTTTTTTTTTTCGCCGTAGCGGCCACGATAGCAAGTTAACCAGCGTAAACACTGGTACAAATACAGGTTTGCTTCTCATGCTTAACTATATACAGCTGTGTTAATAGCAATTAAAACTGTGGACAAAGTCAGCAGTGTGGACCAACGCTGTGTCTCTTTGTGTTGCTGGGAGCCGTAATAGAGTGAATGGGGGAGGGGCAGCGCGGAGAGTAAGAGGAGAGAGTAGAGGAGAGATACTAACACAGGCACGGCTTTACAGAAGAAATGGGTCATGTATTACAACATTAAACCATCAATATAAACAACATTGCTTTGTTTGTGGAAAGGCAGCAGACGCGGACATTAGGTGCACGCGTGCGACCTAGGAAAAATGTTAGTTGCACTCTAGAGCCCTGTGAGCTAACAGACACTAACTAGCACTGGTCACTGCTGTTGTGTGAACAACAACACAGACGGACAAAATGTTGCATTTACTGGTAAAATTGTAAACCTTGTGACCGAGGTATGAATGACTGCCATCTGTTGTGGAATTTTCTTATCTCTCTCACGTTACTCTGTCCTCCGTGACTGTCTACTTTTTTATTTTTTTATTTCCACACCAGGTATGTGTGTGTGTGTGTGTGTGTGTGTGTGTGTGTGTGTGTGTGTGTGTGTGTGCAAGAAAGAGACACAGAGAGAGAGGGGGCGGGGGGCGCGGGGCAGCGGACAGTAAAAAAAAAAAAATCTCAGATGGCAGAGACGCAACGGGAGTTGCATTTAAACCAAGCAGCATGTCTGAAACCCACGTTCACCAGAAATCTACTGGTTACTATGTAAGTACTACAAACCAAAGTTAAAAACAAACCTGATGCTGAAGAAACCCTAAACGTTAACGGAACAGATCCGCAGACCCGACTGCCTGCCTGACGGAGCGGGAGCGCGAGAGCGAGCGAGCGAGAGAGAGAGAGAAAGAGAGAGAGGGAGAGAGGGAGCGCATTTCTCCGTGTTCTGTGTGTGTGTGATTGACCCGAGCGGGTTTGTAGGCGGGGGCGCTGTGAACATCACAGAACGCTGCACGGCCAGTTAGGAGTTGTATTCAATCCGAGCACGATATTGACTCCTACTCGGATAATACTTGTACTCGCAAAAGTGCTTTATCCTACCGGATACTCGTTTCAGCCGGATACTCGGATCACCCCTAGTGGTTTACGGAGCGGTAGATTGGCCTTGCAAAAAAAAAACGTTCTATGAAATGACACATTTAAAATATCACTCAATCACACAAATTTGATCGTGGGAAGTCAAAATCGTGATCGTGATTAAAATTTGATTAATTGTGTAGCCCTATATTGTTCCTCTAGTACTAATGGCAGCTTTGACATTTTTTGACACTGACACTACAAAACACTGGTGTTTACATACGGCTCTCAGTTGTTTAAATCATGTGTGAACGATAATATGACCATTGACAGTGCACTTATAGGGTTTCACCCCTCAAAAGGCACAAACAAAATTACATTTTATAGGTACGACTGCATTCAAAAGAGTTTACTTCTGCAAGAAGACACTAAACTGATAATAGAATGTAAAGAAAAAATAAGCTATTGATTGAAATAAGCTGTTGACTGTCCATCTTCAGTTAAACTACAGAATTTCAACTGTAATAAAAACATATTCCAGTTTTTCTATTTGCCTGTTTTTAATACTCAAACAGAAATATACATTTTTCCCGTCCTTCCTTCATAAAACGATATATAATAAACACGTGTACAACAATTGTAATTTCCCTCATTGTGGATCAATAAACAGATAAAAAATTAAATTTAAAAAAACTTAGAGGAAGTGTTGTGAGCGTGGGAGCAGGTGATTGTGAATGAGACTCAGGTGTGCGTGCTCAGCTGGCTTCAGCAGGAGGGAGAGTGAGGAAAAAGAAAACAACAGGGACAAACAGGGTAGGCAAACACAAAACCGTCGATGATTCGTGGAGGGTCCTGCCACTGGCACGGAGAGAGGGCTGGTGGAGCCGAGAAACGTGGAAGAGTGGGTGGATCTTGAGATGAGGCGGGAGCCTAAGTCTGACAGCTGTGGGTTCAGGACAGCCTCGGCAGTGAATGGACCCACTAACCGGGAGTGAGCTTCTTGGAGGAGGTCTGCAGCTGGAGGTCCTGGAGGAAAACCACACCCTCTGGCCTGGCTGGTAGACGAGTGCCAGTCTTCGGTGGCAATTGACCAGGAGTTTATTTTTTATTATTGGGAAGCTGTGCATTGAAGTGCTGCCCTGGCCTCCCTCCAAGCACTTTGACACCGCCGAAGGTGAGCCTGGACCGATGGATTGCCACCAGTCAGGGAAAGCGGAGGCTGGAACCCCATAGCACACATAAACTGGACATCCTATTAGCCGTGCTGGAAAGAGAGTTGTGCGCGTACTCAACCCAAGAAAGGTGGACACTCCGCGTAGAAGTCATACGGTACGCCACACACCTAAAAGCTGCCCCCAGATCCTGGTTGACCCGCTCAGTCTGTCCATTGGTCTGAGGATGGTAACCTCAGGACAAGCTGACTGTAGCGCCGAGGGCTTGGCAGAAAGATTTCCAGACTTGTGAGGTGAACTGCAGTCCCCGGTCGGAGAAGATGTTCTGGGGTATCCCGTGGAGGCGGAAGACTTGGTCAACCAGTAAGCGGCCGGTTTCCATGGACGTGGGCAGCTTAGGCAGAGGGATGAAGTGGACAGATTTGAAGAACCGGTCAACCATGGTGAGTATGACGGTGTTGCCTTGGGAGTTGGGTAGACCGGTAACAAAATCCAGGGTGATGTGGAACCAGGGCCGACCGGGGACCTGAAGGTGGTATAGCAGACCGGTGGGCGGCTGGTGGCTTGGCTTGGCGCACACCTCAAACGGCATCTGACGAGGAGATGCCTTTTGTCTTGTCAGAGCGGAAGGTCACTGGCTACCTACTAAACACCAGTGCACATTGCACGAGAAAGCCCTCGCACGTCCCAGCACACCATAGAATTTGTCAGACGAGGAGACAGGTGATTCAAAGGGAGTCGGTGGAGCCAAATTAACCAAGGAGAGGTGAAGAGCAGAAGCGAACCGAGCGGGGTTACCAGAGGAGAAAAGCAGGGGGGAGTGTACGGATGGCACAGCCGCCAGACCTCCTCAGACAGGAAGCGAAGCACCACGGCCATAGCGGGTATAGCCGAGGCAGGCTTGTCAAGCAATGCTCCTTGGGAGGCCATGGTGACAGATAAGTCTGGAGGCAGGAAAGCCGAGGGGGCGGGGGGCAGGGGTGAGCCGCTGAGTCCATGGTGGCTTGATTGTTCTGATAATAGAAGAACAGAAGGACTCAAACGCATGAGTCACCAAAATAAAACCATACATTTTTAAAGAAGGAGAAGGAAGTGGGGAAGTAGACGCCAGGGACCGGATGCAGAGAACGGGAAGCTGGGTAAGTCTCGTGAAGTGAGGATACCCTGAGAATTGGGAGACATGGGAGGAAAAGCGTAGGAAAGCCGGGAGCGTGGAGTCAAGTAGGAGACATGGGAACTGGGAGCAAAGACGGAGATGGAAGCAGGGTGCCGTGGGAGGAGGACCGAGAGGGAAAGCCAGCTGACGGAGGCAGAAACACGAGTGGAGAAAACAAGAGGAGGTAAGTACATGAAAACACAGAGAAACTAAATGCACGAGGAACGTAGCTTGTAGCGAGTTTCACCAGCATGACTGGAGCAACGATCTAGCAAAGATGGGTTGAAGAGCCAGGGTTGATATACTGTTGATTGGAGATGGAAGGCAGTGTGAGCGGCGGGAGCAGGTGATTGTGAGTGAGACTCAGGTGTGCGTGCTCAGCTGGCTTCAGCAGGAGGGAGAGTGAAGAAAAAAAGAAAACAGCAGGGACAAACAGGGCAGGCTAACACAAAACTCAGATAGAAAAATAGTAACAAAACAAATGCTCATGGCCAGCCGGACCCCAACCATGACAAGAAGTAAGAACAAGTGGTTTGTTTGTGTATTTAAAGAATCAGTTAATGCTTATCAGACAAATATAAATCAGTCAACATAATACATAAAACCTTATTAAATCAAAGAATACCCCATGTTCTATTAACGTTATATCCAAATCTTTAATGTTTGTTACATGGTCTTTGCTGAGCAATACAATAGACAACAAAGCCAGACCATCCGTCATTGTCTGTGTAATGACGTAGTCTACTAGACATGAAAGTGGTAATAGATTTTACTTGACAACAAGGAAATAACGTGTTTTCTGCAGCTTGAAATTGAATTTGTGTAATTCAAGCTTCAAAATCTGACTGTTTTGAGTCCCCCGTGTAATATTCAGAAACTGATCTCAGATTTGTCCAATACGAGTACACTCCAACATTTCAGTCAGTCTGCATTTTAATGTAAGCACCATTTATATGCACACTTTTGAAAGAAAAACATAAACAAATGGAAGAAAATTGCAGCTGTACTTTTATCAGAACAGACCAGGACAGTTATCATCAATAAATTCACATCATAACATAAGCCACTATTTGGTTTACGTGCATGGTACAATACCAGTAACTGCAAAGAAAAGGTACTGCTTCCCTCATTAGGACCATTCCCATTTTATACAATTCAGTAGGCCAATCTCAACATGTTTTAAATAACAGTAAAGACCAAACCACTATATGTTATGTAAACTGTTGTATATGGCTGTATTGAACATAGGTCTCATCACTCTATCAATATATTAAAGTCATAACTAATAGAATGATCAGGAAGGTGTAATTACATTGGAGTATGAGCCCATTTGCTTTAACACAAGACAGAAGATCTTCTGTGGAGAAAGAGGCAGACAGAAAGACTTTTATGTTGTGATATTTCACAATAGGATTGTTGAATTTAGTTACTATTATTTTCATGTTAAATTCCTGTCACTTTTAATAAAATTGATCTAAAATACGGTATGGTATTGTGTGCGTGCGTGCGTGCGTGCGTGCGTATGTACGTGTGTGAGAATAATGACCTCAGTGGAGAGGTGTATGAGTATTATTCACCCTGTGTGTGATCAGTGTTCAGTGAAGTGATGACTGACCCTCCTCTACTCCCACTCAGACCTTCAGAACTGTGCTGAATTGGAAGGGTGCAAGTCAGGATACAAATCTCCTCCACATGCTAAACCAGGCAAAACGCCTCCCTGGCAGAGACTGACTCAACACCTCCTACTCTAATAACTATATAGAGTTCTTTGTGGATGTGTGCTATAGATGGATAGAAGCATGGATAGATGGATTGATGGACGTCTTACCTGATACTTTTTGTACTTTTGGCATTAATTTGTTCCAGAGGTGACACTTGTTAGCTTTCATCATCTTTTTTTGTTCTGGGTGGTTATAGTTCAGAGTGACATACGCTTGTTGCTCAGGGGTGAACGCTGGCCAGTTAGCTCCATCAATGCCTGGATTACTGACAAAAACAAAAGCCAATTTAAGACAATTCCACACTGCCATGAGGGTCCCTAAAAGATTTGAGTGACTGATTGGCTAATAATCTGATAATGCATACCCTGTACGGGCAAAGTTGGCCCAGTGTTTCATAAACTTCTTGGTCATGTTCACCTCATTCTTCGTGTATCCCAGGGATACATTCAGAGGCATTCCAAAGACAAATTCTATCTCATAGCCGTGCATAACGCCCATCCATTCTGGCCAAGGATTGACGGAAGAGCGGTGGTCAAATAAATAAAGGAAAGCCTTACCACCACGTTGTGAGTACCTGGAGAGTAATGACAATATTAAACTATGTTTGCACTGCTAAGTCAGGTTAAGTAAAGAAAATAAACACAAACCTATAAAACAACCACAAGAAATTAGAATTTACATGTGGTCCTATTGATTGGGGCCCAACCATCCACTTGGATAAGGCACTGTTCAGCAGTACATGAAAACAGCCCCTTTTTTATTTGGATTATAGTTGTGCATTGATGAAGCGAGGGTGCCAATGAAAAGAGCCCTGGGAAAAAACAAATAATTGTACGATTGTTCTGTAACCAAGACAAGGCTCAACTTGTCAATAACATACATATACAAATGCACATTTCCGGTAAATTACTTTTGTGAAGTCAACAATGATTGCCAGGGAGATGACTTTCCAGAGTTGTAACATTATGTCTCGTAATACTATAAACCACTGTGCAGCATTTTGGCAAGTTTAAATATGCAATATGTAGGGTGGTGCATGAAGACAATGGGCCAGACAAGGCTGAGAATCTACCATTGCAACTCAGAATTGCTCTTTACCTCTTAGCAAACTCTAGCACAGGACAAACAAACTGTTGGTCTCCAACCAGACTTCCCAGCGAGTCACGATTTTTCATCCTGTTATTCTCATCTGTCCAGTCAGTGTACTCGAAAATGGCTGCATCTCTTGTGACATCACTTGCACGTGCCATTGAAATCGCCACTCCTTTCAGGAACTCATTCCTGGTGATAAGGCTCTGACCAGTGATGTTGAATCCAGGCATTCCATAAACTAAGAAGTAGGTCCCTTCATCCTTGTTTAGGCCAATAGGACCTCTGTCTTTGGGAGGATACCGGTGCTAAGCAACACCTGCAGGGAAAAATAACAGGTAGCTGGTTTTGTGATGCAACAGGTTTTTCATTTTTTGTCAAATAATACTGTGATAATTGCCCAATGAGCTTAGTTTTGAAATCAGCTGAAATCAGGATACAGCTAGTCAATGTTTCTCCTAACCTTGCTACTTGTAGCCAGGTTACATAAGAGAAAGATTATCACTAAATATAAGTATGCATTTTCATGTGCAGCAACCTGGAAAAATAGTAATTCAATTGAATATAGTATTTCAAATGCACAAGGCACATTCATACATTGGTGTATACACACATACCCAACACACATGCTTACACCTACTTCGACTTTATCTGGTATGAAGTCCCCATCAACATGAGGGACAAAGGGTGTCGCTAAGATTGTAGGATGTATTAAAACGTCGAATTGCTTCATTGAGATTTTCAGAGGATCAGCCAGCTGCAGACAAGCTTCCATATCAGCTGGAGGAGACGCTGGACACCCCAGTAACGTCACCAGCTTCATGGACCTGGATGTTAGCATAGAAAGGTACCAAGTCAATTGGTGAAAGGACAAATGATGACAAATATGAGGGAGAATGAGACACATTTTAAACACATATTTGTGAAAACTGAAACGATTTAAGCAGTTGACTGAATTGATACACCCTACCTGCGCCAGGTTTCAGTCTGGCTGATAATGGCCCAGGGTGCATTAGGAGAGCCACTCTGCATCACAGCCCTTTGAAAAAGACCGTGGCTGCCTGGGGAGAGCAGGTGGAAGCCTACAGATGCTGAACCAGCGCTCTCCCCAAACAGAGTCACCTGGAAACAAAATCCAACAGGTTGTTTTTATTGTTAACACTACAATTTAAACTAATGTTGTTATCTGATTTTAGATGAAAACATTTACCTTTGCAGAATCACCTCCAAATGCAGCTATATTGTTGACTACCCATTGGAGGGCCAAGCGCTGGTCCAGCAGGCCTACATTGTTCTGGATGTTCTTGCTGTCAGGAATAGATAGGAAACCAAAAGCTCCAAGTCTGTAACAGATGAGCACAAGAATGATAAAAGACGTTACAGCATTTAACAGAAGATAATTCCACCTACTCTTGAAAATTTCACATTCCTTCTAAATGAGTAAGAGAAGAGTATCACACATAGGGGTAAGGACTTTGCTGTTTCCAAACACCTTTGCTCGCTTTTTGCACCTAAACCACCTGCCATTTTTTTTAATGACCTTCTACAACTTCCAATGTGGGAAGGAATCCACTGTCACACCAAGTACGTAAAGAACAGAACCTAATCCAAGATGTTCCTCTTATTGCTAATTTCCAATTAGTTACAGTTACATACAGTAAATATGTCCACTATTTTTTGTTGAATTTACTTCAGTTCTTACCTGTAATTCATTGATACTACAACAACACTTTCAGATTTACTCAAGAAGTGACCATCATAAATGTCTAGAGAGGACGTTCCTTGAGTGAACCCGCCTCCGTAGATCCAGACAAGGACAGGAGCAAGAGGTGGGGGCATAGGCTGGGTTTTGTTAAAACGTGGGGACCAGACGTTTAGGTACAGACAGTCCTCACTCACAGGAGTGTTTGGGTTCCACATTTCTGCACCTTTGAACCCTGGAAAAGAAATTACAATATTGCATCGATGTCAGGAAGGACTGATTGGGACTGTAGTCTAGCAATTGCTACATGCTCTTATCTTTGCTCCCTCATAAAGTAAACATGCTTAAGTTAATGTTCAACTTCATTATGACACTTGCAAGCAGTATTTTAAGTTAGAAATGAACTTATATAGCTCTCAAAACGGTTACAAAAGCAGTACACAAATAAATGAATCCCATTGGTCCAAAGCAGAAAAAGAAGTCAAACATCAATGCCTCCTGTCCATGTCTATCTGTGTTGTCATATCTATATTTGGAGTATTTTTTTCTGTACATATGCCTAGCACTGGATCTAGCTGGCTTCGAAACAACCCTGACAGGTGGCGGTCTATAAATAGCTTTGAATCCATGACCCAGCTATATATCCATGACCCAGCCCAGAGAGAGAGAGAGAGTCATAGTGATGTCATTAGATATGTCATTAGCTTTATTTAGGGTTCAGGCTTAGAAATTTAAAATATATAACAAAAAGCATGCCCTACAAAACAGGGGAGGAGCAGTTTTAGTAAGACGAGTGACATTTACCCAGGCAGGGACAGTGGGCAAAGAACATACTATGGAAAGTCCAACTGCTTGAGGGACAAATTTTGTTGACAATAGTAATGATTGTGCTTACCTTGGACCCTATTCTTCTTACCACATTTCATTAGCCCATGCTAAGAGTTTAAACACGTTTTAACACAATGGGTGCTGTTTATGTCCTGCACACTGTGCCACACTATGTTAATTCTATGCTACTTACTTTGTTTTGCATTGAAAAAAACAAGATTCTAGAAAATAAATATTTAACCACAATACAATACTTGTGTGCAGAAGATATGGATGTTGTTTGTGAAAGGAATACTTGCTGCTCTGCCCAAATTGTTTTTGCATACAATTAAAAATATTTTTGACTTTATGGGCTCTGTCTAGTCCAAGTGAGACATCAAGCAGGGCTGACATTTCAGACAGTGTGTTTTTAATCTCTGGACATCTTTTGGCAGGGATGTAACTCACAACACATTGAATAATTCCCAGTACATGTTTACAGCACTGTATACAGTAATTTATGCATGTGCTACCTGGAAGGCTGTATCCGGCACTGGTGGCAGGAATTTGGGAATTTGGTGGCATCCCTCACCCCTCCCATCTTTCACTGGCTCTGGTGCTCTGAATCTCAGTTTCCCCAGAGGTGGTTTACCATAAGGAATTCCCAAAAATGCTCTAACATCACCACCCTGCCCTGGAAGCAACTTTCCTTGAACTTGTCCATGCCTGGTGTTTATTACAAGGTCATCTTGGATGCTGGATAATACAGTCAGGAAATTAGGCAACAGAAGAGAAGAAGGGCAAAGCCATTGTACAGAGATACTGTTGCCATGGACAATCCGGGAAAAGAAAACAATACGAAAAACACAACAAAAAGACAAACACTTATTTAGTCATCTTTTATAATGAATGTAGCTTTATTGATAGAAAAATATAACATTAAATAACGAATAGGCCTATACAAATTTATTCAGCCAGCACCACAGATAGTCTTAACTCTTTCACTAAGAAGTTATACTGTTTCA
>NW_022603016.1:0-71271 GCF_008692095.1 Etheostoma spectabile
GGAGTCTATCGGACTAAAACTTTTCGCGCTAGGCTCACCAACTGCAGATATAGACATTGGAAAAAAAATCTGGCTCCCTCTCTGACGAAATCACCATAGCAACAGGTTCTGTTACTGAGAGGACAGAGGAGGGGGGGGGGGCTGCAGGACGATGCTCAGAAACAAACAAATGTCTCTCTCTCCTCCAGTTTTAACTCTTTAGACATCATAGTTGGTCAAAATGTAGGAAATCTTGTTCTGGTCGCAGACATGTAACTATGGAGTCTATCAGACTTAACGTGTTCAAGCTAGGAAACCAACTGCCAATAAAACACATTGAAAACGGCCAGACACACACACCCCTATCATGACACTGTTCCCTGGCGGCATGTTGACCAACTGACTCCTAACTGATGTTTCCAATGTGTGTGTGTGTGGATGGGCCCCAATAGCAGGCACACTGATAAAATTTCTGCGGAATTTTCTAGTTATTATATTATTACGGTCTGTGATTCAAACGGCCCAGATTTCTTAAACTTTCTATGCCCACTACTAGCTACTAGTCCCAAAGCGTTGCCAACACGCGCAACACATTACACCGACATGTGGGTAATGATTGGGAATGGTGTGCTATGTAGTTTCAACCAGATTTGCCGCGTGGTTTTACCGAAATCGGCAAAAATACGGCAAAAATCTCTCATTGACTTGAATGGGAAATTTTCGGGAAATTACTCAACATCGCTCAAAACGCCCCCTCTTTGGGACCATGCTGCATCGCCATACTTTAACGTAGAAACCTGATTAAAAGTTTAAACCGAAGACAAGACTTTGGTGTTTATTGGGCTGAATGGACGTTCAGATATCAAGCACGGATATCAATCTACGTATCGTCCCGTTTTCAGACCGTCTCAGATTTTCCAATGTGTGTGTATTTGGCGGAATGTTCAGAGCTAGAGTGGGGGACAGAGTGGGGGGCTGCCGTACGGATCTCTGGAAGTTTCTCAAACAAATTGCTCTCTCTCCTCCAGTTTTCAATCTTCAGACTTCATTATTGGTCAAAATGTAGTAAATCTTGTTCCGGTCGCAGACATGTAACTATGGAGTCTATCGGACTTAAATTGTTGGCTGTGATCCACCAACTGTCGACAGAAACCATGACAAAACCATGCAGCTGGGGACGATTCATTGATTTTTTTTCTCCAAACAAATTGCTCTCTCTCCTCCAGTTTTAACTCTTTAGACATCCTAGTTGGTCAACATATAGAAAATCTTGTGCCGGTCGCAGACATGTAACTATGGAGTCTATCGGACTAAAACTTTTCGCGCTAGGCTCACCAACTGCAGATATAGACATTGGAAAAAAAATCTGGCTCCCTCTCTGACGAAATCACCATAGCAACAGGTTCTGTTACTGAGAGGACAGAGGAGGGGGGGGGGGCTGCAGGACGATGCTCAGAAACAAACAAATGTCTCTCTCTCCTCCAGTTTTAACTCTTTAGACATCATAGTTGGTCAAAATGTAGGAAATCTTGTTCTGGTCGCAGACATGTAACTATGGAGTCTATCAGACTTAACGTGTTCAAGCTAGGAAACCAACTGCCAATAAAACACATTGAAAACGGCTCAGACACACACACCCCTATCATGACACTGTTCCCTGGCGGCCATGTTGACCAACTGACTCCTAACTGATGTTTCCAATGTGTGTGTGTGTGTGGATGGGCCCCAATAGCAGGCACACTGATAAAATTTCTGCGGAATTTTCTAGTTATTATTATTATTACGGTCTGTGATTCAAACGGCCCAGATTTCTTAAACTTTCTATGCCCAGATCCAGTAGCGAACGATACACATGCGGCTACTTCCGGTTTTCAAAATAAGGTGTTAATACAAAGTACATATAAAAACTAGATTAATGGATTATATTCACCAGAAGTAAAAAAGTATTATCAGAAATGCATGGCATGTTGCCAATATTTTTGAGACTCCCCCCATGTAAGGAAACATTTTAGCCATGCGCCAATAAAGTTATGTATTTGTGTTTACAGGAGGATCTGGTGGCCGCAGGGAAAACCCTATTTGGCAAGCAAAACTTTTCCTTCTTCCAGGGCCAGATAATGGTGTTCCCCTTCCAGGGGAACTCGAACTGCGTCGGTTACGTCACTGTAGGATAGGAACGCCTTTAGGCATGACAGGGATGAATGCGAATGAAAACTATTCCAATCCTAGTGGTCCTAGGGAGAACGGTAGCATGTGACGGCATACACGTGGGGGCATATAAGCACGCTGGCACAGAGCTCATTAGCTTTTTTCTATTCAGCAGGCACGTTGTTTGATGTTGTGTTTGAAAGATTCCATGTATCCTACTCACCTGGAAGTTGCAGTATGTCCAAGCGGTTAACCAGTTCCGGAGATGTGTGTCTCCCTGTCCGCGTTTCATCACGGTAGGAGACTCTCGTGAGCTGTGTGTTGCTTGTCCGGGCCTGTCGCACACCACGGCAGCTCTCGAGGGGGCTGTTTGTGACCATTGCGTGGCCCTGCCCGTGCGGGTACTGAGGTCCCGCATGGCCCTCTTTTTTCCGCGGATGGCCAGATCCGCTCTCCCCGTGGCTTGGGCCCCGCGGCCGCTAAGGCGGCTCGAGACTTTTTTCGGTCATGTGGATCGCAGCAAGATCTGCTGGTGGTTTCCGAGACGGCTGATGCCCCATCTCGTCCTTCGTCTGCCGGTTCCGACTCCCCTAGTCCCCGTTCGAGGGCCGGCTTCTCTGCTTCTTCTGTTCAGGGATGCTGTCCGACGTAGCAATTGCACTCTGGCTCTGAGGAGCTTGTTGTGCTTGGCAGCGTGGGGGAGGGAGAAGACTTCCGGGTTTCAGGCCGACGTCATCAGAAGAGCGCCGAGTGCGCCGGATAATGATGTGCTGCTGGGAGTAGTGTCGCGGGCTGTGGCAAAACTCGGACTGGATTGGCCACAGACTGGATGATCGCTTCCTGCAGAGCTCCTCTGCAGGAGACACAATGACACAATGACACAATGACACAATGACACTGACACAATGAGTTGTGTCAGTATTTGGGTTATGCCTTTCTCTGCCCGGCTTTCTACTCCCCAGCTGCTGGAGTATGGCAATGTGGCGGGGATCAGGGTCTGCGGCTACGGGACGATGCCTCAGGTTGAGGTCGCTCTGGGAGCCTGCACTCCATGGCGGTTTTGCAGGCCTACCAGGCAGACCTGCTACTGGAGATGGACTGGGTCCCGCTCAGCTGAGGCGGCTGGAACATCTCGGCTCTCTACCGGCTCCCACCGGCTGTGCCGGACGCGGAGTGTGGCTTCTCATGGTCTCCCTCGAGCGGCTTGGGACGCAAGGCACCGCCACCGCGCTCCCCTCCCCGGCAGGTCGGACCTGTGAGCCTTCATCCTGTCACGGAGGGGCAGGGCAGAGTGGTCCTGACTGTGTGTTTGGCCTCCGGAGCCGACTGAGGTTCCCTCCTGGGTGGCCGCTAGCGTTGTTGTCCCGCCGCCGTGGCGCTCGGGACGCGCTGGCCGCCGCCAAGCCTCCTCCGCTCTGACAGCCCCGAGGGGTGACGGTAGGTCGGAGGTTTGGCTCCCGCACTGCGGATCATCGGCGGGTTCTTCCTGGCGGTCCATTAGCGTTGTTGTCCCGCCGCCGTGGCGCACGGGTTGCGCTGCCCGCCGCCAAGCCTTCTCTGCTCTGCCAGCCCCGAGGGGTGACGGTAGGCCGGAGGTTTGGCTCCTGCACTGCGGATCATCGGTGGGTTCTGCCTGGCGGCCCGCTTCAGGGGATCATCGGCACATCGCACCGGCCACCAGCCCTGAGGGGTTGGTTCCGCTGGCAGATTTTGCAGAAGCTTGGTGGGGCTTGGAGAACATGTCCTTGTGGGTTCTGCGCACCGTCATCACTGGGGTGGTCCGGACTGTGGTGCGCCCGGACCAGGGCCTGGTGCTGGGACAGGAAGTGCGCTCGCTGCTGGAGAAGGGGGCCGTTGAGCTCGTTCCCCCGCCAGCCAGTGGGTCCGGTTTCCTCCGAGGCTCCAGGGCATCCTGGTCCTGAATTACATCAACGACTGGCTCGTCCTGGCTCCGTCTCAGGAATTGGCGGTTTGGCATCGAGATGTCGTCCTCGCTCATCTTCTTCGTTTGGGGCTGAGGCTCGACAAGGGAAAGAGTGTGCTGGCACCCGCCCAGAGGACTGTGTTCTTTGGGGTGGTGTGGGACTCGTTGATGATGCTGGCACATCTGTCTCTGGCGTGTCGAGTCCGTTCTGGCCACGGTGAAGAGTGTGAGGCTGGGCCGCGCCATCACTGTAACACACTTCCAGAGGGTGTTGGCCTCATGGCGGCGTGATTCCTTCTGGTCTTCTGCACATGAGGGCCCTGCAGTGGTGGATACAATCCAAGGGGTTCTCCCCGAGGGGAAGCCCGTTCCGCCTGATATGGGTTACGCATAAATGTCTTTGTGCCCTAATCGGTGTGGAAGAAGCCTGGGTTCCTGTCCCGAGGACCTGCGCTGGGGGCGCCCTGTCACCGTGTAATCGTTTCGACAGACGCTTCCCTCACTGGGTGGGGCGCGGTCATGGACGACCGCTCTGCGTGGGGTGTTTTGCAGGTGCATCACTCGTCATGGCACATCACTTGCCTTGAGTTGCTGGCCGTGTTCCAGGCTCTGAGGAGCTTCCTGCCTACACTCCTGGGTCACCACGTGCTGGTCAGGTCCGACAATACGGCAGTGGTGGCCTATCTGACTCACCAGGGGGGTCTGCGCTCGCGCCCTCTCTGCAGACTGGCGCATTAGATTCTCCTGTGGTCCCAGCGGAGCCTGCTCTCTCTCAGGGCAATGTTATCCCTGGGCTTCAGAAACAGGGTGCAGACCTGCTGTCGAGACTGAGGCCTGGGGAATGGCGGCTCCACCCCGAGGTGGTGGAGTCCTTGTGCGGAAGGTTCGGACCTATAGACGTGGACTTGTTTGCGTCTCGGGAGACTACACACTGTCCTCTGTGGTTCTCCCTGACGCCCCCGACCCTGCTAGGGCTGGACGCCATGGTACGGGAGTGGCCGAGGCTGCGTCTTTATGCTTTTCCTCCAGTCGCTCTGCTCTCGGGGTTCCTGGAGAGGGTCCATCAGGAGGGCATCCGCCTGCTTCTTGTATCCCCGTTCTGGCCTGAAGGGGCCCAGTACCTTGAGGCGGGCCTGACGGCAGGAGCGGTCAAGACTTTCCTTAGCTCCAGGGCCCCGTCTACACGGAGAATGTATGGCCTGGAGTGGAACGTCTTCTCTGCCTGGTGCAGAGGACGCATGCTGGACCCAGTTACCTGCCCGGTGGTTCAGGTGCTGGAGTTTCTGCAGGACCGCTTCTCTGCGGGCCTTTCCCCATCCACCCTGGAGGTTTACGAGGCAACCATTTTGGCTTTCCACGCCCCTTCGAGGGATGGGTCTCTGGGGAGGCTTCCCCTGGTCGTGCGGTTCCTCCGTGAGACCCGGAGGATGAGACCTGCATCTCGCAGCTTTGGCTGAGGCCCCTTCGAACCCTTGGTCTCGGCTGAGGCCAAGTACCTGACCCTGAAGATGGCCTTCCTCCTTGCTATCACCTCTCTGAGGAGGGTGGACCTCCGGGCTCTTTCGGTTACTCCCTGATGCCTGGAGTTTTTCCCGGGTATCCGGGCCATCCTGCACCCCATTCCGGGCTACATTCCCAAGGTGCAGTCCACTGTCATGGGGCCTGTGGTACTGCAGGCGTTTCATCCTCCACCTCATGTGACGGCGGAGGATGGGAGGCTCAATTTGCTCTGCCCTGTCAGAGCGCTGAGTGTCTTCACTCTGAGGTCCTCCCGGTGGAGGAAGACGGATCAGTTGCTGGTGGGTTTTGGGTCTCCCAAGGCTGGGCTCCCCGCTTCCAAACATGCTATCAGCAACTGGATCGTTCAGACTATCTCCCTGGCCTATCAGGTGCGCGGTTTGCCTTCACCTATGGCTGTACGGGCTCACTCCACGAGAGGCGTGGCGGCCTCCACGGCTCTCCTCTCTGGAGCGTCTCTCCAGGGGGTTTGTGATGCAGCGGGCTGGGCCACTCCTCACACCTTCTTCAGGTTCTATAGTCTGGACCTTCCCTCCGCACCCGGCACCCGGGTGCTCTCCTCCTAGTCAAGCCCACAGGTTGCTTGCATGCTAGGGCAGGCGGGGGTTCGGCGCGGGTTAGTGGGTATCTCGTTCCCATAATGTCGTAAACCGGCAGTGTCTCGTTCCCCTATCTCGGGGAACAAGGGTTACATACATAACCCAAGACGTTCCCCTTCAAGGGGAACTCGAACTGCGTTGGTTCGCTGCCCCGCCTGGAGTGCCTTGCTTCATAGAAAGAACTAATGAGCTATGTGCCGGCGTGCTTATATGCCCCTACGGTAATGCCGTCACATGCTACCGTTCTCACTAGGACCAATAGGATTGGAAGTTGAAGTCCCCCAGCAGAACTATGGAGTCCCCTACTGGAGCCCAATACAGGACTCCATTCAAGGTCTCCAAGAAGGCCGAATACTCCAAACTCTTGTTTGGTGCATACGCACAAACAACAGTTTTTCCTTGTTCTTATTTTTTTTGGGTAATATTTGACTATGTTAAAATACATTTAGCATTTGTTTTAAAGAAATAAATTGTAGAGCAGTATAGTTTCCATGTTGCCATTTTAATAGTTAGACCTATGCAACCTCATGCAAAGGCATTACAAGTTTCCCGGAAGCCACTTTGCCACTGGTAACCTTTTTTATTTTTTATGCTGATGTTTACGTTTCCATTTTTTAGGAAAACCAGTGCATGAATCAACGGCGGCCAGACACACAAACTCAAAAATTCGGTTAAACTGGAGTTTTATCTGAATTGAACAACTTTGTTTGCCCAAGCTACCCTCGCATCAGTCTAAATTTGGTTGGCTTTGAATTGGCAAGGACAGGCAAAGCATGCAAGATCCAGAAATCACAAGTGTGTTCTGTGAAGGAACTGAAATCAGCTGTTGGCAAAAGCAGACTTTACATTGTGCCACGAGCCACTGTCTTGCAGGTATGAAATTATATTCATAGGGTTTTAATTTTACTACAATGATATAAATGGTCTCTGTAATGTCTATGCCTATAACTGAAGTTGCCCTCTCTGCCCTCAGGTACCATCACCACCCTCTGCCATGACCCAAAATTAATTTGCACCACTCGCAGCTCCATTAGCAGATGAGAC
This sequence comes from Etheostoma spectabile, assembly GCF_008692095.1. Taxonomy (NCBI): domain Eukaryota; kingdom Metazoa; phylum Chordata; class Actinopteri; order Perciformes; family Percidae; genus Etheostoma; species Etheostoma spectabile. The sequence continues at coordinate 7,213 of NW_022603016.1, forward strand.
TCCACAAGTGGTTTCAGATCAGGTCCATATTAAAATGATTGCACATATAATGATTTTTATGACCACTGTGCACTTTGTACTGATGAGTGGCAAATATAAACTGTTTTTGTCTTTTTCTAATATGTATATTCTGTGATGTCTGAGCAGTTACAGTGTGTAACTGTAATTGTAATTTTTCTACTTAATTTTGTAATGTGTTTTGTTTCCATACGAGTGTGTTTTCTAACTGACGGAGAAATGATTTGGATTTTCTGTGTAACAGGTGGCACCCACATCTTCTACCATATCCATGAATTAATTCCCAAAACTCTCAATTGCTCCGGTACAAGATGACACCGTGTCTGTGGCTGATGTTACCCAAGCGCAAAATGTGGTTGATAATCAGGTAACCGGTGTTGACACTGTATATACATTTTTAAGTATTCATTTTTTGTATACTATTTGCTATAGAATTGAGAGTAATGCCTTTTTTTTCTTCTTTTTTAAAATTTAGGCTCTTCAAGAATGGCGAGCTATACGTGCCCAGCAAGACCAGGAGTATAAAAAACTTTGTTAGTGGATCAGGAGAAGGTAATACTTCAAAGTTCTACTTATGTATAATTCACATTCTCTTACAGGATAGATACATACTTTAGAATGTGGTCTTCTTTTAATAGGAGAGGAAGAAACTAGCCTACCAGGCCTGTGAGGAAAGACGTCAAAAGGTTTGTTTGTAATCTATTAGTTTGGTAAACTAGCTAAAGGTTTTTTAATTTCATTTTTAAATGAGAGAAGTCACATTTCAGGCTATTGAGGCAAGACGTCAGCGACTCTCTGCATGTGAGGAACCCTCAGATGGGGTGTTCATCAAATTTAAATATCCAAATGGACACATCAATATGAGGAAATTCAGCTTGTTGGAGCCAATCCAGGTGAAGTGTGTTCAGCTTAAGGAAAATATCAGGTGTCTTCTCAGTGGGTTGGAAAACTTGACTAACACTGTTTCACATCTTTTAAGATCTTGTTTGACTTTGTGGGACAAGATGATATTGCCAGTGAAATCTTTGTGGTGCAAGAAGCCACATCACCAAGATCAATTGAGAGCACTTCCTCCGGGTCAATAATGGATCATGGCATAAAAGCAACCTCAACTTTATATGTCCTTTGGTTTTCAAATCATGATGTACAGGTAAATGTGTGCTGCATTTAATTCCTGTTGCAAATGAAAACTGAGTGTGTTGGTTTGCAAGCTCATGTATTGTGCATGTTTGTATTCAGGAAATTCTGTCGGATCAACAAAATGATGGAGCTTGTGCCCTACACCATACATCTCATTGTCAGTCATCGATGTGTGAGACTTCCTCCCAGCCAAGTCTCTCTGTACTCTCTCTTCAGCCACTGCTGTGTGAGACCTTCTCCCAGCCTAATCTCTCTGTGCCCTCTCTTCAGCCACTGCTGTGTGAGACCTCCTCCCAGCCAAGTCTATCTGTGCCCTCTCTTCAGCCACTGCTCTGTGAGACCTCCTCCCAGCCAAGTCTCTCTGTGCCCTATCTTCAGCCACTGCTGTGTGAGACCTCCTCCCAGCCTAGTCTCTCTGTGCCCTCTTTCTAGCCAATGCTGTTTGATGCCTCCTCCTCGCCAAGTATCTTTGAGTCCTCCTCCCAGCCACTGCTCACTCTGTTCTCGGAACCACAAGAAATCTTGACTCTTCATGAACCATCACTTCCTCCTTCATCTGCCCAGGAATCAATCATTATTCTTGATGAAAAAGATGAGACAGTATTACAAAATCAGTCTCCTGTATCAACACATCACCTCAGAGGACCTGATGATGAGTATGTTTTTCCTCATTAAATTGACTTCACATTTTTGTGTATTTAAAAAAATATATATATCCTGTTATATTTAATCAGGTGTTAAACTTACACAACATTAATAAAATGCATGAACTTATTTGGTTGCAGGATTGATCTACAGACCATATTGGAAAAAATGGTCAGCAAAGTTGATGGAAGCTTCTGTCCATCAAGCAACCAAATAAATGTGTGCAGGTATAATGTTTTCCTGTGTAGCCTGCGGTCATTCAAGCTTAGGTCCTTCAACCCTGAAGCAAAATTGAATGTTGTGTTTGTGGATGAAGATGACAATGGTGAAGGGGCAGTTGACCAAGGCGGCCCAACAAGAGAGTACCTAAGGCTGTTGATGAGGGCCGTCCACCAGTCAAATATCTTTGAGGGACATGAGAAAGACCGGCAGTTGTCTCTTGATATTCAAGGTAAATGTAAATGTAAATGTGCTGTATTTATATAGCGCTTTTCTAAGGTAGGGAAGCCCAAATTCTTAAAACTGTTCTTATTCAACTGGCAGAATTCTAGAAATGTTTTTGAAAAAACTCATTTAGAAATTATTTCTCCTGTATGATTTATTTTGTTCTGTTTGGGTTGGGCAGATTTCATCAGGTATTGTCTGTATCTTATTTTCTTGGTTAGGATTTTTCCATGATTCCGGAAGGTGCAATAGTAATTTGTAGTAGTACTAATAGTTACCTGGCAAGGCAAGATGGCGCCTTTGTTTGGCATGGCCGTTGCTGCGTCCCATTTATGTCGTTTTTATTTGTTTGTGTATGTCTCTTTTATAGTCACATTAACCCTGCCTTTAAACCACTGCGTTACTGCTGTTTTAACATACGATCGTGTCACCCTGATGAACATTGGAGTGTATATGGAAGGACTCAGTAACAGCTGGGAGAGTTACAGTCAAACTTTTCCACCCCCGCTGGTGTGTGTACCCAGCCTATTTGATTGCCGATTTTTGCTTCGGGATCGTGGAAATCCAAAGAAGAGACGAAGGAAAAGGGGTTGCAGAGCTGGCGTTCGGGTCGCGATGAGGCTGTCTTCGGCGATGGGGGTGCCCGGGCTTCTCTGCGGGCGGCGGCCGCGGTGGCTGCTGCCGGTTTTTCCTCGGGATATAAGTGGCGGGGCGCTCTGTCGCAGGGTGGCCTTCAGCTCGCTCTGCCCGCTGGACGGGATCCCCTTTGGTCACCGTGGGGCGGCGGTGGACTTGCAGTTGGGAAACTGCAGTTTGTGTCTGACCTGCCTGGTCAGCGATTGGCCCCACGACACCGCTGGAAATCACGTGTCTGCACTAGGTGTTTGCGGCCACTTCAACCTGCTACTAAGGAGACCGGTCTGCCATCAGCGCTCCGTTTAGCGCTGCTAAATGCTCGTTCCATCACAAACAAGGCGCATGCCATCAACGATCTTATCTTCACGGAAAAGATGGATTTTATGTTCCTCACAGAAACATGGCAAAAGGATAAGGAAGCCGCACATTTAAATGAGCTCTGCCCAGCAGGTTGCTCAGTGATTGGGACACCTCGAACGGTTCGCCGAGGTGGAGGCCTTGCTGTTGTGTATCGAGACAGTTTTTTATGCAGAGGAATCCACTGTGAAACATTTTCCTCTTTTGAGTCACAGATGATTAAGGTCGGTTCTGTTAACATATTTTATTGTGTGTTAATTTACCGTCCTCCTGGCCCTGCAGGTATCTTCCTTACTGATTTTACTGATTTGCTAACCTCTATAATCAAGCTGGAGAAAGTTTTAATTATTGGAGATTTTAATCTTCATATTGATGATATGTCATGTATTGCAGCTACAGACCTCATATCTATCACTGACTCTTTTAACTTTACACAATATGTCTCAGGTCCTACTCACTTAAAGGGGCACACCCTGGACCTTGTTTTCTCATTAGGTCTTGAGATAGTAAATGTGAGTGTGAAGGATGTCCATGTGAGTGACCATAGTTGTGTTTTCTTTAACTTAAACCTACCACGGGACCCCCCGCCCCTGAGAATTAAGGCTCAGAGGAGAGTTTTTAACCAGGATGTTGCTGGGAAGTTTTCTATCTTGTTTGATCCATGCCAGCTAAGAGGTTGTAGTGATGTAAATGTGTTTGTGGAGTCTTTTAACAGCCAATGTTTAACAATTCTAGATAAAGTGGCTCCTATGAAATCAAACATTGTGTCTGTTAAAAAGCCCTGCCCGTGGATTAATTCATCTATTCAGAACCTTAGAAGTAAACGTCGGAAAATAGAGCGCTTATGGAAAACAACTAAACTCGAAGTCCACAGGCTCTATCTTAGGGAACTAACTGCTTCTCTAAATGAACTCCTGAAGAATGCTAGAACTAACTACTTCTCTTAGCTAATATCATCTAACAAGAAAAACCCCAAATTCTTATTTGATTCTATTAACTCTATTGTTTCTCCATCTGTTTCTCAAATTGCGGTGCTCTCTCTGTTGAATAGTAATGTATTCCTTAACTTCTTTGTTGGAAAAATTAAGGATATCAGAGCTAGCATTTCACCACCCCCTGAGTACAAGGCCTGTACATTGGCTCTTTCCTATCCGTGTTTCTCTTTTAAACTTGTGTCATTATTCGATGTTACCACTCTACTAGATAAGCTGAAGCCCTCTTATGGCCAGAGTGATGTTCTCCCGACTATGCTGTTCAAGCAGGTTTTTGATAGTATTGGCCCCTGTGTTGTAGAAATGATTAATACTTCTCTTTTAACTGGGGTGGTTCCTGACTTTTTCAAACATGCTATTGTCGAACCTGTTCTTAAAAAGCCTAGTTTAGACCCATTGCAACCCTCGAATTATAGACCTATATCTAAACTCCCATTCATGGCAAAGATTCTAGAGAAAGTGGTAGCAGAGCAGCTTACTTCTTTCTTAGAGATAAATGATATTTTTGATAAATATCAATCAGGTTTCCGTAAAAAACATTCTACGGAAACTGCACTGGTGAAAGTTTCAAGCGATATTTTGATGTCTGCTGATTCTGGGAAGCATACAGTGTTAGTTTTGTTGGACCTTACATCTGCCTTTGACACTATTGATCACAATATTATGCTTAATAAACTTCAGGCTCTATTAGGGATATCTGGATCAGCTTTGAAATGGTTTTCATCTTACCTTACTGGTAGAAGTTTTAGTGTCTATATCAATCAGAACATGTCAGATACTGCAGGTTTATCGAGTGGTGTTCCTCAAGGTTCTGTCCTGGGACCAATTCTTTTCCTTCTGTATATATTCCCTCTAGGACAGATAATAAGCCAGTTTCAGGATGTTTCTTATCACTTGTATGCAGATGACATTCAGTTATACTGTTCCTTTAAGCCTACTGAGTTATTTAAACTGTCATCTTTAATGAATTGTCTGAGTAGGATCAAGCAGTGGCTAAATGACAACTTTTTAATGTTGAACTCAGCCAAGACTGAAACTTTAATCATTGCTCCGGAGCAGAGCATCCCTCAGATTAAGAAACACATTGGTGACTTAGGCTCGTCTGTTCAGCCCAGTCTCAGGAGCTTAGGTGTTGTTTTCGATTCGGCCATGTCTCTGGAGAAACACTCGAAACAACTTATTAAAAACTGTTTCTTTCAATTAAGGAACATTTCAAAGATAAGAGCCTTGGTGTCAAAAGCCGAGTTGGAGATGATTATTCATGCTTTTATCTCGTCTCGCTTAGACTATTGTAACAGTCTTTTTATTTGCCTTAATAAGAAGGATCTTTGTCGTCTCCAGAGCGTCCAAAATTCTGCTGCTAGGCTTTCAACCCACACGAGTAAGAGGGCACATATTACTCCAGTTTTAGCTTCACTTCATTGGTTACCAGTGATTTTTAGAATGCACTTCAAAATTTTGGTCTTAACTTTTAGAGCCCTACAAGGACAGGCCCCCCCATACATCTCAGACCTGATACAGCTGCGTACATCCTCACGCAGTCTGAGATCAACAGGTCAGAGACTATTAGTTGCCCCCCTTACACATTTTAAAACTAGGGGGGACCGTTCTTTTCAGGTTGTTGCACCGAGGTTGTGGAACGCTTTGCCTCCTTCCATGCGCTGCTTAGATTGTGTGGAAAATTTTAAAACTCAGTTGAAAACTCTGCTTTTTAAAGAGGCTTTTAACTAGATTGTAGGGTGGTTAGGCTGGTCTTATGTGTACGTGTTATTCTTTTGTTTTTTTTTTTGTTTGTTTTTTTGTAATGCACTGTATGTATGAGAGTTGTTAATGCTTCCTTTTGTTGTGAAGCACTTTGTGATCTTTATCTGAGAAAAGTGCTATACAAATAAATTTTACTTACTTACTTACTTACTAATATTAATCTTAGCACGTTAAGGTATTACATTTTCAGGACACAGAGCAGTATTTTAGTTATGTCTTTATTTTTAGCTTTGCAGACTAAACTTTACACGTGGGTGGCAAAAATGATTGCTGTGTGTGTTGTCCATGGAGGTGTTGGTCCACACTTCTTTTCCGAAAGGCTTTTCCATCAAATATGTGGTAAAGCAACACCCCCGGCCACTGTGGATGAAGTTGGCGATCATACATTCAGGGAACAGTTAATAAAAGTAAGCAACACATTGAATGTACAATATTGTGGCACAGCCCTATTTTCTATAACTCTCTAATATTTGTAAATCTCTTCAAATGTGTTCAGATGCGAGTGGAACTGCTGTATTAAAGTAATATAGTGCTCGTGTTAATGAGGATGTTTGTGGATATCCTCAAGGCTGTGGTTCAGCCGCAGGTAACCAGTGTCATGAGGATATCTACATCCTCATAAACACGAGGGCTATGTTGCTTAAACATCTCATTTATGTAGGGAAGGTATCCTTAGAAGCCAATTCTGGACTCTCTTACGCTTCCATTATTTTCTTTGTCTGTCTTTTTATAGATACAGGAAGCAACAACAGTCCAAGATGCAAACAGTGCAATTGCAGAGGCAGCCGATAGTCTCAGCATTATAGGTGCCCTAAGACATGTGTCCAGCCTGCAGGAGAAGGACTCCCTTTCACAGTCAGCTGCAGACTTCTTCGTCAATGGAAGATTGGCGACTGCCCTGGAACAGTAAGTGCCTCACCTGTCTTATCTGTCCGAAAAATATCATTGGCCCTGGATGTGTCGCACATTGTTACATGTTTTTCTAGGTTTGCTGAGGGGTTAAAAACCCTTGGTTTACTGGAGGAGCTGAGGAAGAATCCGGTAGTGTTCTACAACATGTTCGTCAGTGAGGAGATTCCACTACAGGCGAAGGACCTATGTACTTTATTTGACGTGGACTTCTCTGTGCAGGGCAGCAACAGCAGATACCGAGAAAACCTGACAATATGCTTTTGGCGTGATTGGTTAATTGAAATTGAAGGTATTGTACACATTTTAATTCATAAGTACAATTATTAGTGGTTATTTTGTTGTCCTGGTTGTCAGGAAAATAAATTCAGAAAATGCCATAGTTGAAATGACTTTGTGATATCAGGTTGTGAACATGAATAGCTCTTACACTTGTTCATATTGTTATACTTTACCCAAAAGTACTTGACGGAGGCTTTTGTGTTTGATATTTATCACAAAAACTTCCAAAGTAACGAGGGCTGGGCGATAATGGCCTAAAAATAACGTGTTTAAAGGACCTGATTGTTTCTCACTTGTTACAGAAGGAGAATGCAGTCCAGTGACCCTAGAGAAAGTATTGGAGTTTACATCTGGAGCCTCAACAGTGCCTCCACTGGGATTTCCACACCATCCACAAATTCAGTTCCTTCACGAGGGCAACAGAATTTTCCCAGAAGCAAATACTTGTGCTCTTGTACTCTGCCTGCTGCTGCACTCTTCCTATGAAGCCTTCAAACAATACATGATGGAGGGAATTTTGCAAGCTCCAACCTTTGGACTTGCATGATGTTACTGTGTGAAAACATTTTTGGAAATGGAGCTATATTTGTGCTTTGATACTTGATAGAATGCTGTGTTGAAATAAGTCACTGGTTCAGATGGTTACTTTAGAATATCGTTTGTTTAGCATGAATATCGGTTGACTTCAGTTGACTGGAGATTATTCAGTAATGAGTTTTTAAGTTAACTCAAGTGTGTGTAGTTTTGCTTTAATATATACAGTCCCTGACAAAAGTCTTGTCGCTTGTGTACAAATTGACCTGAAGTGCAGATTTATTTACAAGAAATGGCTCATTTTAATCCCAACAGCTTTTGTAATAATGTTTCAGTGCAAAAAGAAACTGTCAAAAAGTATTCTAATATTCACAGCTTGGTAAAGCCCATTGAGTCAATTTTTGCAAAGACATAAGTGTTGTCGCCTTGTCATATGAGCTTCACCTGTGACTAATAATGGATCAATTAGGTCTCAGGTGTGTATAAAAACAACCCCAGTACACTAGACCTTCACATCAACTGCAACTAGACCTCTGCAAACATGCCTAAGATTCACCCTGAGACTAAAGTTTTGATTATCAAGAGGCTGAAGACCAGATCCATTGCTGATGTGGCAGACACCTTCAATGTGTCTCAGCGTCAAGTACAGAGGATAAACAAAAACATTTGAAGACACTGGAGATGTTTTTGACAAGCCCAGGTCAGGCAGACCCCGCAAGACAACTGCTCAAGAGGACCGTTTGTTGGCTTGAAAATCCAAGGCCAGACCATTTTCCACTGCAGCAGAGCTCCACCAGACCTGGTCCCCTGAAGTCCCTTTGTCAACCAGAACGGTTTGTCGGATTCTGTCTTGAAATGGCCTCCGTGGTCGAATCAGTGCCCAGAAGCCAGCACTAAACAAAAGACAATTGAAAAACCGTGTGGCATTTGCCAAGGCCCACAGCCTGCTAAAAGGATGGACGCTGGAGAAGTGGAAGAAAGTGGATTTTTCAGATGAATCTTCTGTTGAATTACACCACAGTTGCCGCAAATATTGCAGGAGACCTACTGGAGCCCGCATGGATTCAAGATTCACCCAGAAAACAGTGAAGTTTGGTGGCGGAAAAATCATGGTCTGGGGTTACATCCAGTATGGGGGTGTGCAAGAGATCTGCAGGGTGGGAGGCAACATCAATAGTCTCAAATACCAAGAAATCTTAGCTACCTCTTATATTCCCAACCATAAAAGAGGCCAAATTCTCCAGCAGGATGGTGCTCCATCGCATACTTCCATCTCCACTTCAAAGTTCCTCGAGGTGAAGAAGATCAAGATGCTCCAGGATTGGCTGGCCCAGTCACCAGACATGAACATCATGGAGCATATGTGGGGTAGGATGAAAGAGGAAGCATGGAAGACCAAACCAAAGAATATTGATGAACTCTGGGAGGCATGCAAGACTGCTTTCCTAGCTATTCCTGATGACTTCATCAATACATTGTATGAATCCTTGCCAAACCGCATGGATGCAGTCCTTCAAGCTCATGGAAGTCATACAAGATATTAAATTTGAATCTCACAGCACCGCTATTTAATTTGCTGACATATTTTAGTATTTGCAGTAAATTTGTTCAATTTATGTATAGGCAACAAAACTTTTGTCTTGCCAAAATTTGACCTTTCTGTCTTTAAATAATAAATCTTTTTTTAGTGAAACTAATTTATTTCAGTGCATTGAACATCATTTGGGAGGGTTTTAGCTTTTCATATGAGCTATTTCTTACACCAATTGATTAATTTAAAAGTCAGGTTAATAGCAAGTGTTTCTACAAAATAGATAAGCGACAAGACATTTGTCAGGGACTGTATTGTAATTCTATTTTCTGATTTATATTTTGTTCAAGACACTATTGGGCTTATGCCACGAAGGTTACTATAGTGAAACTGTTGCGGTTGGTCTAATGAAATAAATACCCTTAATAATAAGAATTTATTATTAAGAATTTATTGGGCTTAAATGTATTGAATTTGATCAAACACATAAGAGCTAATATGTTTGGCTTATGTTGATGCGTACACATAGTGTACACAGATGAGGCAAACAAAAACAGGCTGGTTGTAGTTCTGTCTGAGCTGCCGTTCAAGTTATGAAACATTCCATATTTGTTCATGCATTACCAGTTTATTAATCTCTTCAATCCTGTTCAGATAAATTTCTTTTTCATGCATTTTCAAATCTTGTCTGATTTGTATTCCATTTTCATGCATTAAAAGTTTTATTCAACATTTAAATTGTATGCATACTAATTAGATGCTTTTCCATGTTTTCAACAAATAATACAATGTATAATACAATGGGTTATAATACAATGGGTCAGCTAATAATACAAAAAATACACAACACCAACAGTGCTGTTAGTTACTGGCACCCACAATTGTAGCACACCTGGCAGCGCCGTCAGCTGCAGTACATATTATCTTATATTAACAACAAATATTACTTGTAGCTGTTACAAGATGCTGGTAGCTGTCTATGAATGTCTTTCTGTTCTTGATAATATATGTAGCCAACAAACTTGTCTCTGGGCTTGGAATTGGACTATACCTGAGTTTGCAAAATACTGACAATTGCAGTACAGCAAGTCTGACATTTTAACTTTAGATCAGATATGTGTTGGATTGCGTTGTGTACAGATATCTGTTGTTGCTGAGTGAGGAGGAGTTGAGGTGGCTCTACATTAACAGCTGGGAACTCCTCATCATCAAGTGTAGGCAGTGTTTGAATTCCATACTGTGCAAGGATGGCATCAATGTTTTGGTTGCTGTAGGGATTTTCCCCAAACACATTGTTGACAGCTGTGCCGTCTGTTGCAATGTTTTTGAGCATGCCCCCTGTCCAGAGTTGAGTTGGTGTGTTATTAGTTTCTGTTCGCAATGGATGGAGGTTCCAGGCCTGTCTAAACTGCTCCAGTCTTTTTTGAATCTCAGGAAGATAAACAATATGCAGTGATAGTCTGTGGACATCATCATCTGGATTTAAAACCTCTGAATCCTCTAAGGAGTAGAACATAAGATAAAAGTGCTGTAACACATGCAAAAATACATCACGCCAAAGGCGTTCAATTCTCTGATTGTGAACTGATTGTCCAGTAATGAAACCTCTGTGTTCAAGTCCTTGAACTAGATAAATGAATAAAGCCACAAGGATGTTTTCACCACCATGGTCAGATCTGACTCTTGACGGTAGGGCGTAGAGGCATGTTGCTTTCAAAAACTGAGAAAGCACTGTTGTGGCACGATTATCTGTGCTGCAGTTGAAGTAAGTAATCAGACGGGTGTATCCATCAATTTCACCATGAATCACAAAGCCCCATCTAGAAAGGTTGAAGAACAAATATTACTTGAAAATTATAATACTATTGACAGTAGTCTGAAAACAATATAGCTGTAAACTCCCAAGTTTTTCACTTGCTAAAGTTCTTTTCAAAATATAAAAAGTATGATAAGTCTGGTAATAACCTTATGAGACGCATGTTCCCGTCAATGCGCCACAAACTATTGGGGTAAGGTACATGATAAACACGTCTTGCAACTGTCTGGCTCCATCTCCTTGCAGCAGCAGTAGGATTCACCCGTGTCAACATCTCACGCACCCTGGGCCGTGTAACAAGCACACCTTGTGCGCGCAACAGGGCTCTTATCATCTGAAACAGATTTTTGAAAATATCTGAACTGACATGATATTCACTGAGCAATGGCACACATGTGAATTAAATACTGCCTATATTCAATTTTATTAAAATTTATAGTATAAATTCATAACAAGAGTTATTTCGAGACACTTTACAGATAGAGTAGGTCTAGACCACACTTCAGAATTTACAAGGACCCAACAGTTCTAGTAGTTTCCTCCAGAGCAAGCAACAGTGCGACAGTGGCGAGGAAAAACTTCCTTTTAGGCAGAAACCTGGGTCAGACCCAGGCTCTTGGTAGGCGGTGTCTGACGGGCCGGTTGGGGTTAGAATGAAGAGTGGCAATAACAGTCACAATCTTTATTCTAAAGATAAAAGACCAAAAATTACCTAATTTCCCGAATTAGGATATTGGCTCTGAAGTTGCCTCACATGTTGTTCTAGTTCACCATCATCTATTGCAGATAGCATACTTCTAACAGGTATACCCATCAACTTTTACTTCTTGTACAAAAATGACGAAGAGCATCCCAGTATTTCAGCAGTTTTTCCAATTGTATGGCCTTGCTTCAGCAGAAATAAAATGTGTTCTCTGGTAACATCAATGGCTGGTCGGCCTCTTCTCCCTACAAAAAGAAAAAGTCAACTATAGGTTTAAGCGTTTAAGCTTAAGTTTATTTTTTTAAATTTATAAAAGGTCCTAGGCTATATATCAACATACACCTTTAACGTTGCGCCTAACAGAGAAACGTCGGTCTTTCCCAGTATAGAAATTTGCGTCTATTAGAGTTTTTAGTTCCGCCAAACTGCATTTGAGTTCGTTGTTTGTGTCTGGTGATAGCAAATGTTCAATTCTTCCGAGATTTCTTTCACAGTTTTCAATAGAACGATGTTCTGTCTCTCCACAAAGCCCCTCTGTGAGGGCTCGTTCAATTGCATGCCATTTTCTGGTGTTTTTTTCGATTACAGCCAACGCAATTACTCTTTCTTCTTCCATTCTCAGAAATAAGGAAATGACCTTCTTCTACTTAATCTACCACTTCTTTGATTATGGCGGGGATTTTGATTTATGGATATCTAAAATAGAGTAACGTCATGCACAGTAATTTCAGTCATAATGACGTTTGAGACATCTTTAACTTTCATTTTGTCTAGTCAAAACTGAATTACAGATATCTGCAATTGTCATTTAAGATGTGTGACGCGTTGAATGACGTTTTCAATGACGTCATTGTAGATATCTGTAATTCAGTTTTTGTCTAGTCAAAACTGAATTACAGATATCTCTATCTGTCATTTTGACTAGTCACAAATACGTTACAGATATCTTGAATGACAATTCCAACTATCCAAAGTGTAAGAACAACTAGTCATAAAGATGTTATATACAATATCTACAATGTTAATTCCGGATAGTCGAACTTAGCTTTTAAATGTTAAAAGGGCTTGCCATAGTTTCCAGACAATTCCAGCCGCCTTTAGGCTGAACAGGAAGTGACAAAAAAAACACTGTGGTGCGATTCCGATTTAATAAAATTATAATCAGACCCACATATTAGCTGGTACACAATCTCTAGTTGTTTTAATTATGACAGAGTAGCTCTCAAAATGTTCTACATGCGATCTGTTGCTGATTTTAATTAACAACAGACTGTAGATGATCCGGGATCTGATCAGATTTAGACTTTAAATCAGACAAATAGCAATTAATATCCCTCTGATTCAAAAACCAAAAAGTTTATATAAAACGTCATCATGTTGTAAACCAATCAGGTGTTAAATAAACTAAGAAGCCGACGTTTCCCAGCATGCTCTGGGTCCGCCTGGGTCCGCCTGGCTCTTGCAGCCGGTGAAAAGCAACTGTGCCGCCTGCGTCCCAGAACTGTGGCCGCCTTGCTCTCGTGAGATTTCCGTTGCTCACGTGTGCATGACGTCAGAGCAAGTCGGGATCAAGTCGGACACAAATCTTACCGGCATGCAACGGGCGCCGATTGCCGGTGATCGATTCTGCGCAGACCTGGCTCATTCTCAGCTGATTGGTTTACAACATGATGACATTTTATATAACCTTATTTATTTTGAATCGGAGGGGTTTTAATTGCTATTTGTCTGATTTAAAGTCATATTCTGTACAGAACACATGTTGTGTGGCTGATAGATTTAGAAGTCAGAGAGACTAAATCTGATCAGATCACTGATCAGATTTAGTCTGGTGTTAATTAAAATCAGCAACAGATCGCATGTAGAACATTTTGAGAGTTACTCTGTCATAATTAAAACAACTAGAGACTGTGTACCAGCTGATATGTGGGCCTGATTATATTTTATTAAATCGGAATCGCACCACAGTGTTTTCATCACTTCCTGTCCAGCCTGAAGGCGGCTGGAATTGGCTGGAAACCGTCCGACTTTACCGCAGCTTTTTGTCCCCGCCCCCGACTGCTGCCGCCTGCTCTCGTCTACTTTACATTTTCCGTTAACGTTTAGGGTTTCTTCAATTTCAGGTCTGTTTTTAACTTCAGTTCGAACTAGTACTTAATTAGTAACCGGTAGATTTCTGTTAAACGTGGGGTTTGTTCTGACATGCTGCTTGCGGTGCGTCTCTGCTGTCAGAGTTTTTATTTTTATTTTTTTAAACCGCCTGCTGGCTTTGTATTTTTGAATGTCTGAAACTTTCTTGCTGTATTTTATAAAATAAATAAATAAATAAATAAAAGGGAGTTGGTGTGGAAATAATAAAAAAAAGAACCAAAAAAAATCCCACTGATCATAAAAAAATTAAATGTTAAAAAAAGGTTATATTGAGTATGAAAACTCTTGTTCATTACATTTTACTTCATAATTGCAACCGCATGTGTTGTATTCCTTGTTGCAATTAGGTTTGAATTCGGTATTGACGCAAACAAAAATAACGGTAACTCCAGTGAAATGATTGTAAACTTGTTAGTGAGGACTAGATTAGGACTGGATTAAAGCTGATTCTGGTTTCCCACTTCGCCCCTGGTGTGTCTGTTAAAACAGACGGAGACAACTTCTCTCTTTTGATGCTTTATTTCAATCAAGCAACAGTACAAACATGGGCATGGGTAGCTCTGCTATGACTGTGTGTGTGTGTGTGTGTGTGTGTGTGTGTGTGTGTGTGCCAGGTGTAACCTAGGTAACAGGTGAAGAACACAAACAACTAAATCACTAGCTAACTTTAAATGTGCCAGAACTATAGACCAACACAACAACAGGCTTAAATGAACTGAAAACATCAGTTTTACGACTTACAGTTCTCAAGGACACACACACACACACACACACACACACACGCACACGCACACGCACACGCACACGCACACGCACACGCACACATACACACACAATCTCAGCTAATTATCCTCCAGACAGCTAGTCTCTTTTTCTTTTCTCTCACTTTTTTCTCCGTGTGGCGTGTGCGCCCCCTTGCGGTGTGAGCATGCACTCACAATCACACTGATAGACCACTTTTTGTACAAAACTAAAATAACTAGCCACATTTTTTTAATGTAAGGAGTAGAAAGTACCAATATTCGTGTTAAAATGTAAGGAGTAAAAGTAAAGTAAAAATATCTAAAAAATATACTTGAGTTAATGTAGGCCTTCTTCGTTCTTTCCCATCTCTGTCAAGCAGGATCTCTGTTGTAAGTAGTTAGGCTACTTTCTGAAATAGGGCCCAGCCAGTTAGGGGAGAGCCGGGACAATTGAAACGCGGGACGGATGAAACATTCCAGTTTTCTCCGAGTGCGATGATGATAGACAGACTTCCTTAGGTCAACACATAGAGCATGTTACCCTCCTCCTATCAGCCAAATATCTTCCTGTCATTTCCTTTTATCACGGAGTTACAGCCGATAAACGAGTTTTGATGGTCAAAAGTAAACTTAATTAGCGGTCACATTTTTTCGATTATTAATAAAACAGCCGTTTCAACCGTCCCCAACCTGGCTGTAACTCCATGGATTTTAGGTAAATGCACAAATATCTGTGTTTATACAATTATTTATGGAGGTAAGATATGGAAAAGCAGTTTTAGAAAGATGAAAATATATTTGAGCCCAGCAGGTGGGGGGGGGGGGTCGAGTTTTCCCATGTTATCCTATGGAGACTGACGGGTTGGGGGGTGTTTTTTTGGATGTCCAGTGGTCTAACCCATGTAAAAACCTAGTGAAACGACATTTTCCACAATAGAAACATGATATAAATAGAAAAACTTACTGTTCTAGCTATAAAAATAGCACAATCATCCACAGTGCATGATATTTCAATAACCGCTTCATACGCGCTTCAGGATGATGGCAATTATTTATTAACAGACATTCACAAAGACGCATAGTCCTGCAACAATCTATCTATAATAACACCTCTTGGTAAAACCATCCATGATATACAGTAAAATACTAAAGTTGTGGGAAGTTTACATGGCTTAAAATGTATGTGTCATTCATCCCCCCCATGCTGTTTCATTCGTCCCGTCATGATGAAACATTACGCAAGTCCCACTCTTTCTGTAATAACTCCTGAATGGTTTTGTTCAAAGCTGAAAATGCAGCTGTATTTGACAGATGACAAGTGTAGGTTGCTAGTGGCAAAATATCAGCTTTCAGTGTGACACGACCGCTTTGTAAATTACGTTTAATTAAAAAGTGTTTCAACTGTCCCGGCTCTCCCCTACCCACTGTTCGTCCAGGTCAAACCCAGCTAACAATTTTTGGTTCCCAGAACGTTCTGAGAACGTTAGTTTTTGGTTACAGCGAACGTTCTCGGATCGTTCCCCTAACGTTCTCTAAAAGTTACAACCTTTAGAGAACGTTAGGCAAATGTTCCGAAAACGTTGCAACCTTTAGCTAACGTTAGGGGAACGTTCCCTTAACGTTGCAACCTTTACAGAATGTTAGGGGAACGTTCCCTTAGCAACCCTCAGCGAACGTTACCGAACGGTCTCTTAACGTTAGGGGAACGTTCGCTGTAACCATAAACAAACGTTCCCAGAACGTTAAGAAAAGATAAGATTCCCATAACCTTTAAAAAAAACTAACACCTGTACCATTTGTGTGTGTATGTATGTAATGTATTTACACACGTACATACATACAAAAGTTATATTAGTAGGAATGGATAAACAGGCAAACTTGATGGCATTTCAAAACTTTAATATTCAAACAACTGAAAAAAATACAAAAAAAGATAAGGATGTAGTGCAAATGTAGTGCAAGATGCATAAAGAAGTGTTTGTAAAGTGTGTGCAAAATAAGTCACTAAAAAAAAAATATATTAATAAAAAAATTAAAAAGGGGCTCCATGGTTTCACGGCTCAGTCCTTCTCAGCTGGCCTATAAATAAACAAAAGTTAGACATGTAATACTAAGAATGAACACATTGACAAAACATTTTTTTATGAACTTTATTTTGAACATAACGCAGAAGAACTTCAATTTACCGTCTGTGTGGGGCAAACTTCAGAACTTGCCCAATCAAATCCTCCGCTTCTCCAGCAGTCAGCGCAGGGAAGTTTTTCTGGCAGGCCGCTAGAGTAGAAGTCAAAATGAAGCAAAGTTATAAGTCAAGCTAAGCATAATACTAATGTGAACAATAAAATAACACCTGCCTGTTATAACCCTGCATACAGCCAGGTCCTGGAAGGCTTTTGTTTTTCTTCCCCGCAGGCTGTACTGTCTCAGCAGCATGCGGTGGATGGCATCACCTCCAGTACAACCACCGAGGGTTGACAAGAAAAGTTGCTGTAATACATATAGCAACAAGTTATACATACTTGAGCTTGTACAATCTCATTTTGTAAGAGAAGTCAGTTCAGTTAAAGCCCATGTTGCAAGTTAACCACCGCTGTTGATTATTGGGTACAAAAAGCACTCAAGATATGTATATCATTTTTAAAAATGTCTCCAAATAGTTTTAAAAGTTAGTTTTTTGTCATTTTTGGTATTCGCGTGTTTATGGAGTCAATTCGGCGATGACGTCACTCAAGGGAGTTAAATCTCAGCCTGGCACTAGAACTACGGTGACTGACTGGGATGAGCAAGAGGAGGAAAGGCCAGCAGCCGAATAATTACCAACCTGACAGACGTGAGAGGGCAAATGAGGAATTGTCAAGATTGTGGGGCAGTCTCCTTCATTTATCTCCTTTATTTTGCAACGCAGCAGTGCATACAATGACTTTACTTTTTACTGTCAGTGAATAGCAGCGAGTGAACGTCAACGTTTTCTCTCGATCTAGTGACAGGGATCATGTTGTTAGTTCAGATAAGTACTGGTACACTTATCTAGATATAGGAATAGAAGGCATCCCAGAGTGTTTTTTCTAAGTGTTTACCTCCAATCTCCGGTGAAAACGTGTCGCTGTTTAGCCGGTGGGTGTGTGTGTGTGGCGGCGAAGCTGCGGTGGGGAGCGGGTGCTGTAGGCGAGTGAGCCTCTGGTCGGGAAGCTCATACCGCTCACACTCGGGCTACCCTTCATTTATTTTTAACGTCATAAATGAAAATAATGTCCAGGATCTCAGGGGAAAGAAACGATATGCGTGTCTCCATTTCAAACATCACTGCAGGTTGATTGTGGGCGACAACGCTGTCGTGGTTAGCTCACCAAAACTCTACTGCTGAAGTTGCTGGCTACACAACGTTAATCCGCTAGCATCCGTACAGGCTAACTATAGCCAGTTAGCTTTGTGTGTAACGTAACAAAAACCCACCCATCTCGTAGGAGTAATGCTTATTATTCCATTCAATACAATTATGGTACAAAAGGAGCACTAATGCCACATGTATGATGTTGACAACATGGACGCATATATAGTCAACACCAAAGGCAGTCGTAATATTTACCTAGCAGGCTAGGCTAACGCTGTTGTGCTAACGTCCGGCGGCGTAGCGTTAGCTAGCTCTAAACTTGTGAAAAGCCAAACAACATCCCCCGTCTAAGCTGTGTTTCACTTTCAGATCTTTGAATTCTTGGTTACGTCCGTCTTTGAAAAATCGGCCTGCCTAACACGGACAAATTGTACCCACATTCCTACCTAGCTAGCTAACCTACAGCTAGCTAGCTCGCTAGCTATACCGGTATGCTATCTATCTCTCTCTCTTTAAATATATCTATCAATACGGTCTATCTGTCTATATGTCTAGCTATATATATATATATAGGCTATGTATATGTATGTATTATCTATAATCTGTAGCTGAACACTCTTTCTTACACTGTTGTCTTCTATCTCTCTCGTAACTCTCAATGGTCTCTCTAGGCTGGCTAGCCTATCGTCTCCCTTGTGTGACGTCATGCAATGCATTGTGGGAGAAAAGCAAACCACTGTAAAATATGACCTACTTTTTTGTGTTATTTTATGTTATGTGATACTTTTCAGTATCATATACAGTGGATAACAGTTTAAATGTTTATTACCAACAATCAATAAGTGCAAATTCGTTGGAAAATTAAACCTGCAACATGGGCTTTAAGATATTGGATTTTATGCAATTATAGTGTTCGTCTTAGGGCAGGCCTATGGCCACTTAATTTCCATAACACACACACACACACACACGCAACTTGAGTCTTACTTCTCATTTTGATATCCATGTCCGAGCCACCCCCCTCTGTGTGAGTTCTTCTGTTTAAAACAACAAAAACGTTATGTTACTCTAGTGATCCTTGCCATTAAATTGTACTTCATTGCAAATGCAAAAATCAAAGCAACTGTACCTTCAACTGGGTCGCAAGATGAAGTTGCAGTCCGTGGTAGGGTCACTAAAGACTCATCCTGCTCTGGGCAACCAGCTGGTTTCCTGCATAGCATTGATACATATAAAAATAAATTATATATGATTATTATATAAGATGATTAAGTTGATAGGTTGCCTGCACATATTCTGTTACATTAGACAAAATATATATACAAAAACGTACATGCACGTGGTGGAGGAAGTGTTATCTGCTGAGCTGAAAACAGATTTTTGTGATGATGTTCTGCTGTTGAGAACAACAAAAAAGTTAGTTTCTCTCAAGTTCCTTGTCATGCAATTGTATTTAATTGGAAAAATTCAAAGCCATTATACCGTCAACTGGGTCCCAAGCTGAAGTGGCAGGCTCCAGCTCTGGGCGACCGGCTGGTGTGGTGTTGACTCATCTAAAAAAAAAAAAAAGTACATATGAATATTGGTCAGTTCAATTATGGTAGGGTTCTTGCACATGCCATTGCAAAAGATGAACCTATGCAGTTACGTTTAGACAATCAGTAAAGCCAGTACTGCAGCTGTGTAGCCAACACATATTACATCCCTTGCTGTATCCTTCTCTTAGCTGGCTGATAACGGCCTAAAATACGTTGCAAGATGGCCGCAGGTCGACCTGCCTAAAAAGGACTTTGATTGTACTGGCTTTACTTAATTACTGTACACTACAACTAATTAAAAAGGACCGAAAAAAAATCTTATTTGTAACATAAACGCAAGCATATTAACACGATGACACAACACATACAATGCGACAAAGCAGACACGTCGTGCCCAGCAGCAAACAAAGATGTATGCAATCCATTTAAAGCCCAACTCTGGCCTCGCCTTTGTGAATGGGAGAGCTAGTGGCCCTTCTAGGATAGCATCCAAATCAACATGTTTAAAACACTAAGAAGGCTCGACACAACATGAGACTTTACTCCAAGTCTCACCTGGGGCTCAACACATGAACTCAGCATTGAGAACATGGTTTGTGCACAAAGAGTTTATTAAAAAGAAAAGATTTGGAGCAGCATGACTAGCATAGCAAAATGGTGGACAACGTTGAATAACTAACTAAAGTTAGTTGTTGACTTCAGCCAAACTTTTTTTTGGTCAACCTGACAAGAACCGGAATATAACAAAGCCATATGAGGGAAAGCGTTTAATGTTGAACCACAAACCCTCCCATTACAACCACAACATCATTAAACTGCAAAGTACTTTGATTACCTTTCCGTGAGCTTGCCAAGCCGTGCAGCGTGGTCCTGGTCCTGTAGCTTTTTCTTCTTCTCCTAACGGGGGAATCGGTCTGCTCAGAGCAGCGGCCCCCTACTGGTGGGGGGTTGTAACGGTTCGGTTTTCAAACTGAATAAAGAAGTGAATTATCTTAGTTGTGAAAATATTCCCATAGATTCTTGTTTTAAGTTTTTTCACTAATACAGTTAAAAAACCGAAGTCAAGCACAAAAGTACTGTTTAAAGCTAAATTGATATCAGCCTTAAAATAAATGCTATGCTGTTTATCTTTCTTACATTTTGTAAGTCAAATCATTTTTGAGTGAATTTAAATCAAGTGCCAGCAAACCATGCTACTTCTAACTCAGAACAACCAAAACCAACCAAACGGGAACGTTGGGTAAAGGTACGGCGCAACCGCAGGGGAACGTTACAGACCTGAATCATCATTTCTATAAGAACTATTGAATGATTTATGCAAAATAAATTCACCAAAATTAGGTTTTGTGGTATTTATGAGAAATAACTGATGTAGTATAACCAGCAGGGGTCCTTCTATGTGTCTAGCCCTTTAACAGACCTGAATCATCATTTATATAAGAACTATTGAATGATTTATGCCAAATAAATTCACCAAAATTACAAATATGGGTATTTTTGAGAAATAACTGTTGTAGTATAACCAGCAGGGGTCCACCTCTATGTCTAGCCCTTTAAGAGACCTGAATCATCATTTCTATAAGAACTAGTGAAAGATTTATGCCAAATAAATTCACCAAAATTATGTTTTTTGTTATTTTTGAGAAATAACTGTTGTAGTACAACCGGCAGTCCCATATCTATGTGTCTAGCCTTTTTAGAAACCTGAATCAGCATTTCTATAATAACTATCGAATGAATTTTGAAAAAGAAATTCAACAAAATTGTGTTTTTGGTTATTTTTGATAAATAACTGTTGTAGTACAACTACCAGTAGGCTACACAAGTAATAAACGAGGTAAGTATGGAGGCACTACCTTATTTAATAAGTAAATTAATTAATATTTTTGTGGTATCTCTAGTCGGTGTTTTAATTTGTAGACGGTCCCTAGCCCTCGTCTCGCTGCCATGTCTCCACCGGCTGCTCGTAGAGAACAATGTTATTTTTCCAGATTCAAGGACGGTTCGTTTGGATGAAAATGAGTTTGTAGCTCGTTGTTAACCTTACTACGAAAGGAATGATAAGTCGTTTGTGATTTAAAAATATTTCGATTCAGAGTTATTGATCCCGGAAGTTCGAATCTGCGAGTGTCTTTCTAACTTTACCTTATTACGTTACAGTTGGTTGGTTCTCTTAACGTTTAGAGAACGTTATAACCTGGAGAGAACGTTCCCTATACGTTAGTTTTTGGTTTGGTTCGAACTAATCTTTAGAGAACCAAAAACTAACGTTCCCTAACGTTCTCTAAACGTTCTGTGTTAGTGGGGAAGCTGTTCTGATAGAATTAGACTGTATCTCGTTGTCTACCTTACTGCGGTAGGAAAGACGCATAATTTGTGATTTAATAACGTTTCGCTATTGAGTTATTGATCCCGGAAATTCGAATGTGTGACTATTTCCAACTTTACCGACGTGATTCCCAGTAGGCCTAAGTCTTGCATACGTCATGAAGTGTTGTGTCAACTTGAGTTTTAACTTTCACTTTTGATCTCAATTGGAAGTGCAGCTGCTCCGTGTGTTCTCGGTTTGTCTCTTTTCTCACTTCGACAGGAAATTAAATCAGCAACGAAATACAGAAGAGGTAGTAACGTTAGGCAGGTTACTATTAGGATTTGACTGGTTTCATTTGTTAAATTCTGGACTTTGTTAACAGAGTTGTGTTTTTGTCCGTCAGGTCATGACTGACTTGTGCGATAGCCCGATGAACGGCCAGGTAAGCTGTTACTGAGCAGGATTAGCCTACAGAGTGGGTTCAGTACCTGTCGGTGGTAGATGCTAAACACAATGTTCCACGTTGTCAGGCGGACGGTCTGAAAGAGGACGCCAGCGGGTTGGAGGAGGCCAGGAAAGAGCTGGAGACATGGAAGGTAAGAGGCCTTCTTGCGGACGGTCTCTACAACATTCCACAGGGGCCACCCTAAACCTAACTACGTCATCTGGCCCAATACTAGCAACACTGTTATACTGCTGTCCCAAAACTGACGTAGATAACATACGCCTTAGTGTAAGTAGACTAACTGTTGCCATACCAATTAAATGTCCGAACCACCAACTGATGCTTTACGGTAGGCCTTTTACATACAATGCACATAACATACAGTATATGATGCAACCAAAACGCCAAGGACAGCTGGTCTTCTACTGTACTACCAGCTGTGTGCTATTTCTACTGTACTACCAGCTGTGTAGGCTACTATTTCTACTGTAGCCCACTACCCGCTGAGTGGTAGGCCTACTGCTGAGGGATATTTACTGTACAGCTTACTGTACCATCTGAGTGGTATTTACTGTATACTGCACTACCAGCTGTGTGAAGGCCCCGTTTTTATTTGAAGAATGACAGTGCTTTATTTGTAATAACTTTAATGGAGTTTAATACAACATTTTGCCAGACTCACTTCCCCTCCCCTGGTGTATAGAGATAAAGAATTCAGCTGCAACCTTTCTCTCTAGAAATAATGTCCCTGTTGATTTGGTGGTCCCTTATCATCATGTGGGCCAGGAACTACTTAGTTGAGTCAGAAAGCCAGAGTCTCTGTAAACTCTCATGTGTTTAGGCTAAAGCAGAGCGAGCTGATGATGTGAAAGCCAGGCTGATATTGGAGAAACTGGAAGAAGATGAGGCCAAGGTGAAGGCCCAGCAGGAGATGTTGGCTTATGTTAAACAGCAGGAGGAGTGTCAGAAGGACTTCAATGAAAGCATGAACGCAGTGCAGGTAAAGTCTAGTCCCCTGTGTCACATCTGCAGCAGCTGGGACAGATAACCAGGAGCTGTTTCTTACAGGACCAGATCCGGCAGCTGGCTCGCCGCAGAAAGGACCTGCTGGACAAACTGAAGAGTTGTCAGGCTCAGCTGGAGGTCAGGAGGGTTGAGTCCACCAAACTGAAGCAGAAGTTCAAGGTCTAAGCTGTGGCTTACATACTGATCATTAACAAAACATGCATGCTAATCAGAGAATAATAGCTACACCGCTGTTGTGTGCAGATCTACGCTCAGATCCCAGACACAGAGGTGAAGTTCAGTGCTCCGGTTGAAGAGGAGGTGGACGGCGACAGCCAGCCAATCAGAGGAGTTTTTGCCATCAGCCAGAAAGCCGGCGTGCTGCTGCACGGAGGACAGGCGCTCATCACCTTTGAGGAGGAGAAAGGTACACATGACTTCCTCTGCTCTCTTGTTCCCTTGTATTTTTACATTACCGAACCCCTGGCTGTTAGTGATTGGTGTTCACGTCTGCCTGACTGTGACAAACGTGCTCACATTAGTCCCCATACAAAACTCATAGCAGATCATTCAAATAGGGATGTAACGATATTGACGTTATCGCGCTATTGCGGTGGTAAACGTGTCTCGATATCGTCGGGGTTGGGTTACAATAATAAAAGGACAGGTGTCCATCAAAAAGCAAGAGGAATAAACAGTCCCGTGGAACAAATCATTGTTAACTACATAGACCTTGATCCTTTGCGCTGCGTCGTCATACCAACCGTTCTTAAGCCAATAGGATTGCACGCGGATTGCACGCGGCACGCTGTCCACACAAGCTCAGAGCAAGCCAGCATGGCCGACAGCGGTACTTGTAAGGATGAAAACAACAACAACCCCGAAGTTGAGATTGTGCCAGCCCCTGCAGGTCTTAAGTCAGATGTCTGGAAACATTTTGGTTTCACCGTGTCAAAAAACGCAAAAGGAGAGAAGGTGGTGGACAGACAATGGACTATATGCATGCACTGCCACAGTAAACTGCGATACAACACGGGAAACACAAGCAATATGCGAAGTCATCTGACGACTCATCATCCGGAAAAGTTTGCAGATTCTCTCACAAAGAATGTCCTGTCAAAAAACCCTTAAGGAGGCATTTTCAACAACTATGCCACACAACAGCGCAAGGGCTCAAGAAATCACGAGGTACATCGCGGAATACATAGCGTGTGATTTACGTCCCTTTTCTGCTGTAGATGGTAAAGGATTTAAACAACTTGCACTTTAAAAGCACTATGTGATTTGCGTTTTATGTTGTCATGATCCATAAATACAACAATAAATTGCCTGTTGACTGGCAAAAGCAGAAAAAATGTCTGTATTTTTTTGCTATTATCATCACAAACACTATCGTGAGCTATTTAACAATACCGTGAGCTTTTCCACAATATCGCAATAAATATCGTACCGTGAGGTCAATATCGAAATTGTATCGTACCGTGAGATTTTGATATCGTTACATCCCTACATTCAAATGGCTGTTTTTTCAAACATGTAATCACAAGTTATATTGACTAAGTACAGCACACAGATTTCTCCAATAACTTTTTCAGCCCACCTAATCAGTGTGTCATCAAAGACAATACCTATATTTTTGATAGGCTGCCCTTCTGATTTGGGCCCCAACAGAGAGGTCAGAGAGGTTACTGTTACTGTTACTTCAAACACATATTTGGCCAATTATTGTAGAGGATGTCTTCACTGATCACCACATAGGATAGATATCATGGAAATAATAGACTCTGTCAATGTTGGGTAACGTAAGTGTATTACCTAATAATGAAAACTGTAATCTGTCTTTAACACAACTATAGCATATTGGTAGCACTTTTCACGATGGTTAGAAACATGAATCTTACATTGAGTGTTACTAGATTCATTGCTAGTGAAAACAACTAAACTGAAAAGTTATCATTATGGTGTGTCATGGTGATAAACCATATGTTCTCATGACATTTAAAAAAAAACATTTTTTGAATCAATGGTTCATGGGTTAATAAGTGTTACTTATAAGAATAAGTGTTAATAAGATCCTTGTTACTCACTCACTGTGCTGAGTTCAGACTGTGTGCATGTGTGTGCGCGCGCGTGTGTGTGCATGTCTGTGTTTGTGTGTGTATGAGAGAGTCAAGGTTATACAAATTTACAAGGTTAACAAAAACTAACAAAATAACGAAAACTAGGTGGTAAACTAAAATAAATGAGACATTACAAAAAAAAATAAGTAACTACAATTGTAATGTAATTTTGCAAAACTAACTAAAATAAAATAAAATTATTGGGTAAATGTCAGTTTTTGTCTTTGTCTATGTCTTTCATAGAGCAAATAACGCAATCTTTCAGAGTTGACATATCCGTCCATAGACGTGTTTTATACAGTCTATGCCATAGAAATGTATAGTTTCTGAATGGAAACCCAGAAATTCCAACATTTCATGTCAAATGGAACACAACATAGTCCATGCCCCTCACCTGGCATCATGCCAGTACCAATAGTCGGAAGAAAGCGATAGCGACCTGATTTGATTATGACCAAGCTTTTGTATTTTACAAGATAGGAGTGAGAATGTATTTTGTCTGATGGTCTGTCTGTCTGTTTGTGTCTGTGTGTCTGTGTGGGTCTGTCTGTGCCCATACCTATAAGAACCGAGGGGTATGCTTAATAGTGTGAAGACATGCTGTATGCTAATGGACCATGATTTTGTATATGTATTTAACTGCACCTACAACATTTATGTCTCTGTAAATTATTCTTTTTAAGTGGACTTAAATAACTTGTCAAAATGTGCGTCCGTGCGTGGGTGCGTGTGTGTGTGTGTGTGTGTGTCCTGCAGTGGCCTCTCAGGTCTTGAAGATCGCTAAGTGCTCTGTGTCCTGTGAGGACACAACTGTGGATGTGAAACCAAAAAAATAACCATGGATCCTGCTGTTAAGTTTGAGGTAAATATACACACAAACACACACATACATACACACAAGCAGATGGTCGGAGTAAAGATGATGATGACAACAGTCAACCAAGCAGAGCCAGCAGGGAATACTAGTTCCTGCAATGCCTTGCTATGAAATGAACCACTACGACTACCATTTGTCGTCACTGTTCCATTATCTTTATTGTGACTATTATTGCCACTGTGCATCACACCCCCAACCGGCACGGTCAGACTTCGCCTACCAAGAGCCTGTCCGAGGGTCCTTCCTAAAATGAAGTTTTTCCTTGCCACTGTCGCACTAGTTGCTTGCTCTAAGGGGGATTACTAGAATTGTTGGGGCTTTGTCAATTATAGAATAGAATTAGTGTCTCAGGATAACTTCTGTTATTATTTGACACTATAAATAAAATTGAATTAGAGTTAGAGTGAGCCAGTTTTTTTTCTGTTGGACTAACATCTTATATGTAACCAAACAGCTTTCATGTTGGAGAAGTATGCCCACTACAAAGGGTTTTCTAACTGTACAACACCATCCATCTTCATCCGCTTATGCGGGGTTGGCTTGCACCAGCCAGTGCTGCTTTATTAACGGCTAGATTCAGAGAATCAGACAATCCATCCATGCTGACAGCACTCCATTCTTCACATATGGATACTGAGTGTGTGCTGCTGTCAACCCTGTAGGTGCACCTTGATGTGTCCAGAAAGGAGCTGAAGCTGTCCAACATCCCCCCTTCCATGCCAGAGGAGAGGGTAGCGGACCGGCTGGAGGTGAGCTTCTCCAGGCCCAGCAGAGGAGGAGGAGAGGTGGAGAAGGTGGAGTATGATAAGAACACGGGGACCGGACGGATTACCTTTCTCTGCCCTGGAGGTACACACTCACTTATCAGGCTTTCACTACATAACAACATGAGTAGGGATGAGCGAGTACAGCATTATCTGTATCTGTATCTGTTTACCACATGAATTATCTGTATCCGTATCTGTACTCGGACTGGGCGGGGCCTAACCCGGAAGTGGTCAGATTTAACCCGGAAGTGGGTCGGGTTCTCTTGAAATGTGCGGGGCTTTAACCGGTATGTTATTTTAAGCATGCAATTGATATGAGTTGATCACAAATTGTTAGATTTATTGCTGATTAGAAAACTATTTACATGACAGCATCAGCATTGAGCTTCAGACCAGTGGTGTTGTCATGGTAACAAACGAACTATATGGGCCTACAGTATAAAACAAGTTTTGCAACAATAAATACAACAATGTGGTTGCAATTATTAAGTAAATTGTAATGAACAAGAGTTTCTATACTCAATAATATAACTTTCTTTTTTTAACTCTTAATCATTTTTTTAGGGGGGGTTCTTTTTTATTTTCACAGGTGTGTGTGTGAGTGTGTGTGTCTATGAATGAGTAAGAGATACAGAGAGAGAGAGAGAGAAACAAACAAAGAGAGAGAGAGAGAGAGAAACAAAGAGAGAGAGATGGGGGCAGGGGGTTGGAATGTGTTTGTGTGTGTATCTTAATTTGTAATATTATTTATTCATACCGCAACTGCCTTTTATTTATTTTTATAAAACACAGCAAGAAAGTTTCAGACACTAAAAAAAAACTGGTTGGAGCCAGCAGGCAGTTAAAAAAACAACAACAAAACAAACTCCGACAGCAGAGATGCAACCCGAGTCGCATTCTACCAACACCATGTCTGAACAATCCCCACGGTTACCAGAAGTCTCCTGGTTACTAAGTACTAGTTTGAACCGAAGTATAAAACAAACCTGAAGCTGAAGAAACCCTAAATGTTAACGGGAAAGCCCGAGGACCTGAGAAGAGAGATGTTCACTTCTCCGTGTCCTGAGCGTGTGTGAGAACAGCCGGTGGGACACCACAACAGGAGGAATCTGTGTGTGTAGGGAGGGGCGCTGGGACTAGCCTATCACAGAATAGTGTAGGGAGGGACACTGGGACTAGCCTATCACAGAATAGTGTAGGGGAGGGGCGTTGGGACTAGCCTATCACAGAATAGTGTAGGGGAGGGGTGCTGGGACTAGCCTATCACAGAATAGTGTAGGGGAGGGGCGCTGGGACTAGCCTATCACAGAATAGTGTAGGGGAGGGACGCTGGGACTAGCCTATCACAGAATAGTGTATTGGAGGGACGCTGGGACTAGCCTATCACAGAATAGTGTAGGGGAGGGACGCTGGGACTAGCCTATCACAGAATAGTGTATTGGAGAGGTGCTGTGACTAGCACTGTGACTAGCCTATCACAGAACGGAGACACAGTCAGTGGAGACTTATTCAATCCGAGCACAGATATTGACTCGCATTACTCGTATAATACTTTTACTCGGTAAAAGTGCTTTATCCGTACCGGACACTCGTTTCAGCCGAGTACTCGGCTCATCCCTAAACATGAGGCCAGAGAAATAGTTTTTTATGGCAAAAAGTTCCAAATATACTGGACTCATTCTGCAGCTGTGAGTGACTGAACACGGCTGCTGTCTGTGATTGGTTCCCCTCCTGGAACAACAAGACAGTCCACTTAGATTCATCTTGTCGGCTTTTTAGCTGAGCTGGACCAGAGATTGTTCAGGTCACTGTCAAGTTTACAAGAAGTGATGTAACTTAGCATTGCATTATAAAGGACTCTGTCCAATATAAAAATCCATATAAATATCAATAAATAATAGCCTTTTAATGCTACACTTCTTGTGAGGAAATAACAGGATTAAGGAGAAGCAGCTTTGAAAGTAATAAAGTCTAGTTTATTAAGAGCAGTGCGGGTGAGTTTATGCGGATATGGTATAGTAACCAATAAATATTCAAAAAAACTTTAACATGTTAGAATTAGGAATCCTCAATGCACCCTTCAGGCTAAAGCAGCCAGCCTAGAGAACCTGCTGCAGTGTTTTCTCTATGTTGATTTTGTAGTGGCGGCTCACCATGGCAAATGTTCTTTTGCCACAGTATCAGAAATAGGACAGACACACAATGTAGTTGCGGTTGCCTTTTAAATGATCCTGCCAACTCACAGTGCAATTTAACAACAAGTAGAATTAAAGCTGCAAGCAGCGATGAACGGGCCCTCGCTAACCTGCGCGAGTCGGGGTTACTGGCGGACGCCTCTCCTTGCGACCGCTTATTTGCGCGTCACTCATACACTGAAAATTGTCGCCAATGAAAAGGGAACTCCCTGCTGAGTTCAATGACACCTCACACAAGACTCTACATCATACACGTCATTATCTGTGAAAGGGTGCGTGGCCGCATCATAGGGGGGCGGGTCAAACATTACCAATGAAAAAGGAACTCTCTGCTGAGTTCATTGATACCACACACAAGCCTATACGTCATAGAGGTCATTATCCGTCAAAGGGGGCGTGGCCGCATCATAGGGGGGCGGGTCAAACATTACCAATAAAAAAGGAAGTCTCTGCTGAGTTCATTGATACCTCACACAAGCCTATACGTCATAAACGTCATTATATGGGAAAGGGGGCGTGGTCGCATTGTAAGGGGGCGGGTCAAACATCACCAATAAAAAAATAAGTCTCTGCTGATTTCATTGACACCTCACACAAGACTATACGTCATAGAGGTCATTATCCGTCAAAGGGGGCGTGGCCGCATCATAGGGGGGCGGGTCAAACATTACCAATAAAAAAAGAACTCTCTGCTGAGTTCATTGATACCTCACACAAGCCTATACGTCATAAATGTCATATGGGAAAGGGGGCGTGGTTGCATCGTAAGGGGGCGGGTCAAACATCACCAATAAAAAAATAAGTCTCTGCTGAGTTCATTGACACCTCACACAAGACTATATGTCATAGAGGTCATTATCCGTCAAAGGGGGCGTGGCCGCATCATAGGGGGGCGGGTCAAACATTACCAATAAAAAAGGAACTCTCTGCTGATTTCATTGACACCTCACACAAGACTATACGTCATAGAGGTCATTATCCGTCAAAGGGGGCGTGGCCGCATCATAGGGGGGCGGGTCAAACATTACCAATAAAAAAATAAGTCTGCTGAGTTCATTGACACCTCACACAAGACTATACGTTAACGGTTCAAATGTTATGAAAGGGGCGTGGCCTGGGTGACTGGGCGTGGTCACAATATAGGGGCCGCCTCAGTATCACATGTAGACCACACATTCTAAGTTTCATTTAAATCGGGTGATGTTTGTCATATAAGGCATATTTCCTGTTGCCAGGTGGTGGCTCTATCTCCAAAACTCCATATAGGTGTGTAGATGTAGTCAGGGGCGGCCTCTTAGAATCCTGAAAAGTTTCAAACAGATACAACAACGTACACTGTTGTAACAGCCACTTAATTCTTCATCGCTAAACACTCAAAATGGCCGCCATGCCACGCCCACACCGTATGACGAAAAGTTTTTCTTTTAATAACTTTTCATCTTCAACATCTTAAGATGACACAGACTAAGTTTGAAGTTGATCGGATTAAATCTCTAGGAGGAATTCGTTAAAGTATAGCACCTTGTCTTTTAGGCCTACTTCCTGTTGCCTCTAGGGGGCGCTATGACTTTGAGCCAATTGCGACGTATATATGTCGTCAGGGGCGGACTCTGATGAATCCTGAAAAGTTTCAAACCAATCGGACAACGTACGCTCAAGTTACACCCACTTCCTGTTTCGGCGGCGAATCGCACAAAATGGCCGCCCGCCACGGCCACGCCCTATGACGAAAAGTTTTTCTTTTAATAACTTTTCATCGTTAACATGTTAAGATGACTCACACCAAGTTTGAAGTTGATCGGACGAAAGATCTAGGAGGAGTTTGTCAAAGTACGACATATGGAAATGGGCAAAATCAAACTATTTTCGCACATTCTAAACAAAATGGCGGACTTCCTGTTGGGTTTAGGGGGTGGCTACAATGGAGTTTTATGTCCGCCCTGCCATGTTACATATGTGTACCAAGTTTCGTGAGTCTACGTTAAACGTAGGGGTGATCCCAGTATCCGGCTGAAACGAGTATCCGGTACGGATAAAGCACTTTTGCAGAGTCCAAGTATTATACGAGTAATATGAGTCAATATCCGTGCTCGGATTGAATACATCTCCTCAACACACAGACACAGAACATGGAGAAATTTTCTCTCTCTCTCTCTCTCTCTCTCTCTCTCTCTCTCTGGTCTGCGGATCTGTTCCGTTAACGTTTAGGGTTTCTTCAGCATCAGGTTTGTTTTTAACTTCGGTTTGTAGTCCTTACATAGTAACCAGTAGATTTCTGGTGAACGTGGGGTTTGTAGTACTTACATAGTAACCAGTAGATTTCTGGTGAACGTGGGGTTTGTAGTCCTTACATAGTAACCAGTAGATTTCTGGTGAACGTGGGGTTTGTAGTCCTTACATAGTAACCAGTAGATTTCTGGTAAACGTGGGGTTTGTAGTCCTTACATAGTAACCAGTAGATTTCTGGTGAACGTGGGGTTTGTAGTCCTTACATAGTAACCAGTAGATTTCTGGTGAACGTGGGGTTGTAGTCCTTACATAGTAACCAGTAGATTTCTGGTGAACGTGGGGTTTGTAGTCCTTACATAGTAACCAGTAGATTTCTGGTGAATGTAGGGTTTGTAGTACTTACATAGTAACCAGTAGATTCTGGTGAACGTGGGGTTTTGTAGTCCTTACATAGTAACCAGTAGATTTCTGGTGAATGTGGGGTTTGTAGTCCTTACATAGTAACCAGTAGATTTCTGGTGAACGTGGGGTTTGTAGTCCTTACATAGTAACCAGTAGATTTCTGGTGAACGTGGGTTTCAGACATGCTGCTTGGTTTAAATGCAACTCCCGTTGCGTCTCTGCCATTTTTTTTAATTTTTTTTTGTACTGTCAGCTGCCCCCCGCCCACACACACACACACACACACACACACACACACACACACACACACACACACACCTGGTTTGGAAATAAAAAAAATAAAAAACAACCCCCCAAAAAAAATCACACTGATCATAAAAAAATAAAAAGTTAAAAAAATAAAGTTATATTGAGTATGAAAACTCTTGTTCATTCTACTTCTGGGTTAGGCCCCGCCCAGTCCGAGTACAGATCCGGATACAGATAATTCATGTGGTAAACAGATACAGATACAGATAATGCTGCACTCACTAAATTTTCACCAGACTTGATGCGACCGCCAAATTTGGTGAGTTGACGGAAAATAATAAGAAAGAAAGAAAGAAAAAAAGAAAGAAAGAAAGAACAATCGCTTCAGTTCCAATAGGGCCTTCGCCACTGTTGGCGCTCGGGCCCTAACTATTCAGAGGTTATTGGGCCCATCCAGTTTAACTCTACATACTGTTGTGTTCAGAGATATACCAATTGACTGGCTGGTGACCGGAATTGGCCGATTTTCACGTCTTCAGCCATGACTTGCCGGTCAGTCTGATATGCCAATTTTATGCCAGTCAAATTCACTCGGGCGCTACATGATTTACATTGCGCAAAATCAGCACCTCACGTGCACATGCAGGGTTTCTGCTATATGCACATAGCAGTGGTGCACTGCCTCTCCATCAGCTGTTTAGGAAATCTCATAAAGTCGTAATTATGCATGGCTCTGCACAGCCGTCTACTCTACTGATCTCAGGAAGCTGCTTTTTCTCTCCCCTCTGAGGCTGAAAAACTGGAAGATAAAATCGCATTCACGCGGGACCCGTGAAATATGACAGCTACAGTTATCAGAAATTAGCGTTTGGCACACTGACTTTGATGAATTTACTGTTTATCAGACCCCAGATAAAACAAAAAGCTTACGTTAGAGAATGCTGTGGACCCTCTGCCTCTGACACCCAGCTGTAGGAGACGCTGTATTAAAAAAAAAAAGCTGTATTCCTCACACACTCACGTTACTGTTTAAAACGTTTTCCAGGTTAGTGGGGATACATACTGTTCAAAACCAACATAAAAAATGTAGTAATCTTTCCTAAGCGTTTAATTGTGTTGCTAAACTGTTTGTAAAATGAGCAGTGACGTTAAATCATCTGTTTTAGGTAATGAACCTAGGGTACCGTCTAGGGCTTTAATGATACACCAAACCCAGGCCTGGTTCATATGACGATTTTTGACCAGAATGAACATTTCGATACAAATCTCAATTCTTTTTTTCTTTTCTTTTTTGTGTGCGGGGGGGGGGGTCTCAGTTTTTCTGTCACTTGACATTGTTTTGTCATTGATTACATCCCACTTTGCAACACAGTTATACAACAGAGACCTTATTTATTGATATTGATTGATTTCAATATTGATCGCTCCATCACCAAAGATTCTTTTGCATCATAAAATAAAGTTTCCAAAATTGTTTCAGTGGTTAATTAACTTGTTGGACTGAGACACAAGAATAATGGTAATGGTATCTGTCGGTACCCACTTTATCCCGGGCATTTATTCCTCCAAAAACTCTCCTACAGTCAAGTCACCATTAGTCAGACTCGTTTTCCTAACCAGAAAAAAAACAATTGCCCTGCTCTGCCTTTGATTGGCTAGTACTCGGCTAAAACCGCGACCCGCAACTACCAATATTTGTAAGCGATAATAAGCGGATTTGGCAACACTGGTAACAGTAATGGACAATTCTGCTCCTCTAGGGAGAATGAAGAGGAAAAGTGCTTTGGTGCCTACAGTAAAGGTACTGGTTGACATGTAGCTAATGCTAATGTAATTCTTGGTGGGTAACATAAGATTACGACACCATTCAACATGCTCAGTTATTTTTAGTATGATTGTTTTGACCACTGTTAACAACTCCGGGCTAACCCACGAATTCATCAGTAACATTAACTGTATAGATAGACACCTAAGGATGAGGTAATTTAGCTATTTAGCTAGCTAACACACCTCTGTCTTCTGCCTCAGACTCCCAGTGCTGCAAGGCTTCAGTCGGTATGAGAGCTGACAACAGGCCCGAGGACACATATCATTACAGCCCCAGCCCGGGGACACATCCACAGTCAGCCCCCAGCCAGCTAGCAACCATCCACTATTATTACAGCCCCTGCCAGGGGACAAATCCACAGTCAGCCCCCAGCCAGCTAGCAACCATCCACTATTATTACAGCCCCTGCCAGGGGACACATCCACAGTCAGCCCCCAGCCAGCTAGCAACCATCCACTATTATTACAGCCCCTGCCAGGGGACGCATCCACAGTCAGCCCCCAGCCAGCTAGCAGCCATCCCGGTCAGCACTTAACTGCGGTGCTAAGGACGCTAACGGCAGTTTACTGAACCGTCAGGAAACAGACCCAGGCACCCGAGTCCAAACATCGGCCATCTGTAATGTTACACCTCCGCTTTTAGCCGTCTTTATTGTTAGCTAAATTTACCAGACAAAATAGGAATAAGGCACCAAAAGGAATAATACTAATAGTAATTTAAAGATGTGGGAGTTTTTTCTGCCTTCTCACTCCAAGACACAGGTTTGTGGAGCTAAGTGTCGCAATTTCGGTTTTATTTTGCATATTGTTACATCCCTAGCATAGTCTATTTGCTGGTCATTTTTTTATTATTCTGTCTTGTTCAGCACTTTGGTCAACCACAGTTGTTTAAATGTGCTCTATAAATAAGTGTGTGTGTGTGTGTGTGTGTGTGTGTGTGTGTGTGTGTGTGTGTGTGTGTGTGTGTAGTGGCTGACAACCTGGCCGTGACAGGAAGTTACATTGTGGATCTGAATCCGGAGGTGAAGGTTCAGATCGGCCCCAGTTACAGTTACCAGCTGCGCAAGTTTCAGGTGAGTCAGGAGTGGGAATCTCTGAGCACCTCACGATTTGATTAAAATTTAGAGGCCAACGATTCGATTCTAAACCAGAAGTATCTTGATGCAACAATTTTTATATGTATATTTACAAGCGTGATTTAAAACAATATACATATAAATCTGAGTTTGTTAGATTTTGACATATGCAGTATTTGTCCCACACAAGTTTAATGAAATGTTTTGTCTACTGAGGTTTTTATTTTGTGGTCATTCCATGCTTAAGCTGTAAAGAGGCCTGTGAAAGTCACCTTCTCTCCCAGTGATCTTCCATGTTCAGTCATGTTTAATGGTGGAGAATTGGTTTCTTAGAACATGAAACATAAGGTAGAGCAGCTTATGTGTTTTGCCTAATTATTTTATGTATGTCTTATCATACATAAAAACTATCCAAAACTTTTTCTGCTTTTTCTTCAATCCTGTGTTGAACATGATTGAACATAGAATAATGCCACATTGTGTACTTTTTGACAAGCATGACAGGGGAGCCAGAGCAGCTCAAGTCAGCGGCAGTGTGTACGTCAGTTAGTCAGGGTTAGTGAATAAGTCAGACTGATGCTGTGGATTGATTTCAGACCTTCTGTGGGGCTCCAAAGCGCACCATCCTCCTGGATGATATTGAAGACAAGGAGGACGAGGAGGACCTGCAGGACCACCTGGAGATCCACTTTCAGAAGCCTAGCAATTATGGCGGGGAGATCGAGAGCATCAAGTACATCAGTCGGGGAAAGAAGGCTCTGCATGCCTTGTTTAGCGAGGACCGCCTCTAGCTTGGAGCCTGTGTAATGGCAATAAACATATTCTATTCTATATATTCTATATTCTAGCCCGCTGCAGCCGCTGGAAAGGTGTTGGCTCCTGCCATTGTTTGTAATATGCATGGATATATTATGGAAATTAAATTTGCTGTCCTGCTGTGAATGATATGAGGAGATGTACATCTGTGTGTTTGATTCTTTGTGTTTGATTCTATGTCTTTGATTCTATGCATTTGATTCTTTGGGATTGATTCTCTGTGTGCCCGGCACTAACCTGTGACCTGTTGGATTGTCCAGTCAGTCTGTAGACAGGACAGGTACACGTTACTGTACACAAAGCTCAATAAAGATCTAACTCAATCACAGCAACACAGTTTTTTTTTATAACAGACACACATTCAGTGGTTTACCCAGCATGCATCAGAGCTGTGGAGGCTACCTATATAGTGCAGTAATTGGAGCTGATGAGTAATTTATGTGATATGTATTCACTGAGTTTCAAAAATAAGTAATGACTGTTTATGAAATGTGAAAGAGCACAATGAAAGGAAAGAGCTGTAACATGGTCCTCCGATCCATCACAACTCACCCAGTATTGACTTGTCATTGCAAATTCTGTTTTGTACATTCTGTACAATTATTTTACTTGTTCCCACAGATGGGAAGTAACGAAGTACAAATACTTTGTTACTGTAGTGAAGTAGATTTTTGAGATATTTTTAATTTACTATTCAATTTTGTGCCTACGTTTTACTTTTACTCCTAACATTTTTAACACGAATATTGATACTTTCTACTCCTTACATTTTACAAAATTGGCTTGTGACTTTAGTTTCAAATAATTTTAGTGGATTTACCGTTTTTTGCAGTATCAATACTGTAGTGGCAAATTGTCTTCCGATTGAACAAAACAAACTAAAAACTCAATATACAACAGCCACTGAAACACCGAAGGAGTGAATCTTACGCAGAGTTGGCGTTCTGTGAGGTTTATTGATCCATTTTCTTGGCTTACAAACATTTCTCAACTCTGTGACTCTGTCTCTGTCTCTGGTAAAAAACCATCAGCCCTCTCCCGGTGTCTAACTCCCACATACCTGTTCACCTATACTTGTAGACTACACCTGGTGGCTAAGGCTGCCTGGTACCTTCAAAACAAAAGCACTAAAACTAACCCAAATAAAATACTAATAATAAACAAATTTATGTAGCTGCATAATTAAAGGAAAACTGAAATTAAATAAATCAAATAATTAGCTATTATATGTATAACAAAATAATGAATAGCTCCAACATTCCGGCCCCTAATTGTGAAAAGTGTAAACTCACAATTACCTTTCTTTATTTCAATAAAGGGAGCTATACTCAAACTATACTCTAACTACCCCATATCAATTACGTTTTCCTTCATCCGATTGCTGTGATAGAATGAGAGAAAGAGAATAGATGTCCATGATGCTACACTGTGGCCTCCAGTAGCAGGCAGATCTTCGTTATAGGTCTCTCCAACACACTGGTCTTAATTTGTATGCACACAGAACGAACCAATCCCTTAGAGTCGGACTTGGTACTCAAAACTCGGCCCATCATCCAGGATCCTCTTGGAGCTGTAGCGTCAGCAATGATGACAATATCACCTGGAGAGAAGCTTCTTCTTGCCTTAGCCCATTTTTGTCTTTCCTGCATCACAAGTAAGTACTCAGATGTCCATCTTTTCCAAAAGATCTCTGCAATATATTGTACTTGCTTCCATCTTCTTCTTATGTACAAGTCACTTTTCTCAAAGAGTCCTGGTGGGAGAATGGGTTTTGCTTTCAGCAGAATGATATGATTTGGAGTAAGAGCTTCAAGGTCATTGGGGTCATCAGAAACCTTTGTGATGGGTCTGTCATTCAGTATTGCCTCCACCTCGCAAAACAGTGTCTGCAGACCTTCATCATCTAATACTTGCTGTCCAAGAACAGAGGTAAGTATGCTTCTTACTGAGCGAATCAGGCGCTCCCAAATGCCACCTTGATGTGATGCTGCTGGCGTGTTAAAACTCCACTTAATTCCATCTTGAATTAAGGCACCCTGTATTTTTGCATTATTTAAAGCAGCAAGACTTTGCTTCAACTCTTTGTTTGCTCCGACAAAATTTGTGCTATTATCAGACCTTAAACTTGACACAGGACCTCTTCTACAAATGAATCTCCGCACAGCATTAATACAGGAGTCAGTGCCAAGGGAGTGTGCCACTTCCAGGTGTACAGCACGACTGGTCAGACAGGTGAAAAGTACTCCACACCTTTTTGGAAGACTTCTGCCTCTTTTAACCACTAGAGGGCCAAAATAGTCAACTCCCACGTCCGTGAAAGGAGCCTTGTCCGGCATAACTCTCTCCTCAGGTAAGTCTGCCATCTTTTGCTCTCCAAGTTTTCCTCTGTAATGTTTACACACAATGCATTCTGTAATTGTCTTCCTTGCAGCAGAGTTGGCATTAATTATCCAATATCTTTGTCGAAGTCTGTTCAACATTTGGTTTCTACCAGCATGTCCTACTTGTTGATGGATATGGCGTAAAATCAGCTGGGAAACATGCAGGTCCTTTGAAAGGATAACAGGATGTTTGGTTTCTGCTGGTAGTGCTGACCTTTGCAAGTGACCACCAACTCTGAGAATGCCGTCCTCCAGTAAAGGATTTAGCTTGTACAATGGACTGTCCTTAAAAAAAAACATTACCTGAGCCATGATTTAATGAAGCAATTTCACTCTTGAACTTATCTTTCTGGCAAAAACAAAGTATTGCCTTCTCTGCTTCATCACAATTCTCCAAAGTCAAGCCTTTTACTCCAAGCGTTGCTTTGAAGCTCTGAAGTTTCTGTTCTACACAACCTTTAACTCCTGTATTCTTGTCAGTCTCAGCAGCTTTAAGTTCTTGTCTCTTTTGGCTCAAAAGCAAAAGAACTTCCTTTAGCTTGAGGAACCAGGCAACTGATGTTTTAAGTTTCCTCCAAGATGAGAAGTAGTTGATGAGATGAGTTGTGGGATCTTCTGAGTTCTTGACAATGGCATTCACTGATGCTTCTCTTTTGACCTCTGGGTCATCCTCTGAAATCGCATTTAGATCCATGTCAGATACAGGCCAGTCCTTCTCTGGCGAATAGAGAAAATCTGGTCCTCTTATCCACTTTCCACGTTGAAGAAATTCTTTGGCTCTCAATCCACGAGAAGCTTCGTCTGCAGGATTTACCTTAGAGCCCACATACTTCCACTGGTCAACATCTGTGGCTTCTCTAATAACAGAGACTCTGTTAGCAACAAAAGTATGGAAGCATTTAGTTTTGTTGCTGATGTACTTGAGAACAGTTGTACTGTCGGTCCAAAACCTTGACTTCTCCAACTGACACTGCATCTCCCTGTGAAGCATTTGATCCATACGAACAGCAAGAACTGCTGCTGTAAGCTCCAGCCGAGGAATGGTGATGGACTTTAGGGGTGTAACTCTGGCTTTTCCCACAAGAAATGAAACATGCACATTGTTACCATCTTGTAGTCTCAGGTAAGCCACCGTACCATAACCAACTAAACTGGCATCAGAAAAATGATGAATTTGTGCTGTTACAGATGCACTGAAGTTCTGGGGTCTAATGCAACGATCCACCTTGAATTCACTTATTCTTTGGAGGTCACTCAGCCAGTCATACCATTGTTTGGAGAAGAAAGGGGGAATTTGTTCATCCCACTTTAAGTTTCTCCTACAGAGCTCCTGCAACATTAACTTGGCTGGCATGATAAAGGGGCCAAAAACCCTAATGGATCATACAATGAGCTCACCACTGACAAAATACCTCTCCTAGTATGAGGCCGTTCCTGCAACAAAGCCCTGAACCCAAACTTGTCAGATTCAGCACACCACTGCAGTCCAAGTGCTCTTTCCATAGGAAGCTGGTCCGTGTCCAAATCCAACTCTTTCATCCCTGTTGCTCGGATGTCATTTGGAATTGACATCAGCACAGAACGTCTGTTAGTCACCCATTTCTGAAGACTAAATCCACCTTTGTGACAAAGTGCAGTCAAGTCCTTTACAATACGAATGGCATCTACCTCTGAAGCTGTTGACTTTAGGCAGTCATCCACGTAAAAGTTGTGGTTGATTGTGCTGATCACTTCAGGAGGAAAATCAGATGCATTGTCCTCTGCAGTTCTCCTCAAGGCATAATTTGCACAACTTGGGGATGACACAGCTCCAAACAAATGAACTCTCATTCGGTATTCCACTGGTTCCTTGTCAGTGTTGCCATTGGGCCACCAAAGAAAGCGCAGGAAGTTCTTATGTTTATCAGGCACTTTTACCTGATGAAACATGGCACTGAGGTCAGCCATAACTGCAACAGGTTCTTTCCTGAATCGAATAAGGACCCCAATAAGAGAGTTGGTGAGATCTGGGCCCTGTAAAAGCTGGCAGTTCAGTGACGTTCCTTTATATGTGGCACCACAGTCAAACACAACTCTTAGCTTTCCTTTGGTGGGGTGATGTACTCCGTGATGGGGAATGTACCACACTTTTCCATCATCTTCTTGTTCCAACTAATCAGTGGGTATTATTTCAGCATAGTCTTGAGCCAACATATCACTGAGAAATGAGGTGTATTCATCCTTATACTTGACATTTCTTCCAAATTTCCTCTTCAGGCCTTGAAGCCTCTGCTCTGCAACACAGCGATTGTTTGGTAGGACAGGGTCTTTAGCTCGGAAAGGTAAGTCAATGAAATAATGTCCAGCTATAAGTTCTGTTGTTCTACTCACAGTTTAAATGAACTTGATTTCCTCTCTTGACATTTCCAACTGCTCCGCAGATGTTCTTTCATTGAAATTGTGATTGTATTGCTTGATGAGCATGTCTTCCAGATGTTCCACAGAAATCCGGTTGGTTGTAACAACAGAGCAGCCAGTCTTGACTCCATTGCTGTCTCCACCACGCAGTGGTCCATTAATTACCCAGCCAACTCTGGTCCAAACTGCGTAGGGTCCTTCTCCTTGGCTGTTAATCACCTCCCAAGGTTCCATCACTTTTGCTGCATCAGTCCCAATGAGCAAATCAACATCTGCATCCACATCATGAAGCTTTATCTTCCTTAGGTAGGACCATTTTGCAACATCCTCCTGTCGTGGAATATTCAACCTTGAAACTGGCATAGTCTTTTGAGTTAGGACATGAGACAACTCCATGAAATCATCTGTGTCCATACCAGAAACTTCCAAACCAGTCAGTACAGTGGTGCTCACAATCTTCTTTTGCCCCATTGTTCTTAATACAATGATAGCTGGTTTGCCTCCCAAGCCCAGTCTCTTTGCCAAACTGACAGTACAGAACGTACCTGAACTTCCTGGATCCAAGAATGCATATGTATGCATCACTTTATTACTCTTCTGGCCTCTAACCTGAACTGCAACAATTGAGAAAACAGCATTATCCTCATCACCAGCCCCTATATGACCACATGTCTGTGACGGTCCAGGTGACTCTCTTAGTGGAGGGCTCACGGCTTTGGTTTCTTTAAAGGACTTACTTGTATCCTTTTCCTCAATATGAAAGACTGATGGATGCTTCTGGTGACACACACTACAATCCAAACAACTCCTGCAGTCTTTGCTTATGTGACCAGGTTTTAGGCAGCCAAAATAAATTCCATTTTTCTTTATGAAACTTATCTTGTCCCGTTGACAAGAGCATTTATCCAGTGAATGACTGTTTTCCTGACAAAATAAACAGCATCTAAGGTTGCTTTCAGTAGAAGAAGACATGATCTTATTGTCCTTGTAGACTTCATTTCCTTCTTTTACTGCATTGACGCTGGTGGCAAAAGTGCTACCCCGGCTCCTTAGCTTAGGTCCCCTAGCATCAGAAGCTTTGGTGTAGTTAGTTGGTTGTGAATCCTGAATATTTCCAAATAGTGGGTCAGAGGGGATTTTAACTTGTTTTTCCACAAAGGTCACAAGGTCAGCAAACATAGCTCTGCATCCACTTCGCTCCTGTAGATCACATGCAACATTTCTCCATTTTTCCCTTAATTTATAGGGAAGTTTCATCACAATGTTTCTAAGGTTAAATGGCATGTTCAACTTATTCATGTAGCTGATGTGCTGTGTTAAATTGGAGCAACCTCATAGAAAAAGAGAAAATGATTGCAGCGTGTTAACATCCTCTGCTTTAATGGGAGACCATTGAAGGATTTTGTTCATGCAGGCACAAGCAACTTTGTGTTCATTCCCAAAATGTTCAGCAAGAAGGGCTTTAGCTCTTTGGTATCCTTGACCAGAAGGTAAATGCTGACAACTCTTCACAAGGTCTCTTGGCTGACCCCTAGTGTACTGCTCCAGGTAGTGCAAACAGTCACTAAAGTTGCTCGTTTTAAATTCCACACCATTTTCAAACGCACGAATAAAAGATTGAAACTCAAGAAGGTCACCATCAAACACAGGAATACTCCTGCCTGGCATAGAAGTTGCCCAATTTTGCTGAACCAAAAGTGCTGTGATGTCATTCTGTCGTTGCATGATATTTATAATGTCATTCTGGCTGCTATTCTTGCTTGCTTGGTTCACATCAGGTCCATGTTCTGTAAGTTGAACATCATAAACCACCTGTGTCATTTGTGCTTGGGTATTTCTTATTATTGGTTGGATGTCAGTTAGTGGTAGTAGTAGTTAGCTGCTTGTTTAGGCCTCACAGTCACTGCTTGTGTCCCAAGGGGAGATTGGTCTTTGACGTTGCTTTTATCAATACTTTCCGGCACAAAATAATCCGCATTGGGATTTAATCCACTTGTTCTTTGGGCACTGTTCTTCTCAAGATATGAGTTCATTCTATCAGACACTTTAGAACCAGACTTTGAGTTAATTTCCAGTACATGAAGTTTTGCTGCAGCCAGTTTTGTTTCCAGAGCTAATTTTTCCTTTTCCCTTCTTAGCTCCTCCTCTTTGGCTTCCAATGAATGTTTCTTTTTTAATGCAGCCATGTGCTCCTCAAGTGCTGCTTTATTAGCTTCCGTTTTAAGTCTTGCAGATGAGGTGGATGATAATCTGGATAACTAAGAGGGTGGCCTGGAATGAATGTCTGTCACACAACAAATGTTTGAAGCACTGTCCTCAGGATTAATACCATCAGAAGCCACACTTTGGTTATCAGGGTGTTCAACATCATTGTCCTTTAATTCCACATATGGGTGACCAGCTTCAGTACACCAACTCTTTATCTCTTCAGTAAAGTCATAAAACATGGTTCTTTTCTCTTGAAAATATTTCTTTTGTCTTTCAACCTCATCCTCTGGTAAATTCAGATTTAATATGGATTCATGCATGTCATTTGCTTCCTTGTGACATTTGATGAATTTAGCCAGCTGTGAATGCACACATTTCACATTGTCAGGGGAGTCCATCAAATCACGCACTTTTTTCATGTACCTCTTGGCTTGTTTGCATTTTAAAGATCTCTTTTCTTGACACGTTTTCACATAAAATGCCAAGCCTTTTATTGTGAGCTTAACGCCCCGCTTTCCAGAGCGTGCAGACGCTGTTTCACTCATTGTACCCGCTGCAGTGTCGGACATTATCTCCTTAACTGGGACCTTTAAGACTCGTTTAACGCCCACACTTTATTTGAAGTATTTCAGAAAATACAGAAAAACATTTTTTAATTCATGACATGCCTCCATGCAGGTCGAAGATTTTATGAATGCTTGCAGTTCTAGTGAGGATTGCGCAATCTGACTGTGCGCGTCATCCAAAATACAAATTTCCTTTTCTTTAAAGTCCCAATGTTCATCAACATGCAGTGAAACAATGACTCAAGTACCCCAATAGTAAAGCCGTTTTCCAATACAGCATTCTGAGTTAATCTTTTCACATACCGATGCTGTTGCGTGGCTTTGAGCGTTGTCCGTAGGCCGCTGGCTCTCCATGCGCATCCATTCACAGAAAACTCCAATAGTTGTCTTTTCCTCGTGAGCGATCCAAAACTTCCACAAAATCCAAAAACAATTAAAGCTGCAAGCAGCGATGGAGGGCCCTCGCTAACCTGTGCACCGCGGGGTCACTGGCGGACGCCTCTCCTTGCGACCGCGCTTTTGCGCGTCACTCAGACGCTGAAAGTTGTCCCTAAGAAAAAGGCACTCCCTGCTGAGTTCATTGATACCTCACACAAGCCTATACGTCATACAGCCCAGATAGCAAACGATTGCGCGCCACTTCAGGCAATGATGCGGCACTCCCGGCATACTTGCGGCCCTGACAAACTGAATGTGAGCCTAAAGTCACCCACATGTGATGTAGCAAATGTGGGCCAAATAGTTAAAAACAACTATGGGCCACTTTTGGGAAATTGATGGCAAAGCCGGCACTGGTCTATCAAGGTTTGAGCCTAACGTGGCCCACATTTGACATTGCATGTTTGGGCCCTAATATAAAAAACAGATGTGGGCCACTTTAGGTAAAGGTCAGGCACAATCCGTACTGGCTAATCTAGATGTGAACCTAATGTGGCCCTTATGTGGTGTAGCAAATGTGGGCCAAATAGTTAACAACAAATATGGGCCACTTTTGGGAAAATTATGGCAAAGCCAGCACTGGCTGGTCAAGTTGTGAGCCTAATGTGGCCCACATTAGACAATACATGTGTGGCCCTAATATGGTAAAACAGACATGGGCCACTTTAGGTAAAGGTCAGGCACAATCCGTACTGGCTAATCTGGATGTGAACCTAAAGTGGCCCTCGTGTGATGCAGCAAGTGTGGGCCAAATATTAAAAAAACAATTATGGGCCACATTTGTTAAATTTATGGCAAAGCCAGCACTGGCCAGTCAAGGTGTGAGCCTAATGTGGCCCACATTTGACATTGCGTGTGTGG
Source organism: Etheostoma spectabile (assembly GCF_008692095.1). Classification (NCBI taxonomy): domain Eukaryota; kingdom Metazoa; phylum Chordata; class Actinopteri; order Perciformes; family Percidae; genus Etheostoma; species Etheostoma spectabile. The sequence goes on from NW_022603016.1 coordinate 51,917, forward strand.
CCCTAATATGGTAAAACAGACGTGGGCCACTTTAGGTAAAGGTCAGGCACAATCCGTACTGGACAATCTGGATTTGAACTTAATGTGGCCCATGTGTGATGTGCAAAACATGGGCCAAAAAGTTAACAACAATTATGGGCCACATTTGGTAAAATTATGGCAAAGCCAGCACTGGCCAGTCAAGGTATGAGCCTAATGTGGCCCACATTAAACAATACATGTGTGGCCCTAATATGGTAAAACAGACATGGGCCACTTTAGCTAAAGGTCACATACTGGCTAATCTCGGCGTGAGCCTAAAGTGGCCCACATGTGATGTAGTAAAAGTGGCCCAAATAGTTAACAACAATTTGGGCCACTTTTGGCTTTTTTATGGCACAGCCAGCACCAGGTAATCAAGATGTGAGCCTAATGTGGCCCACATTTGGCATTTCATGCATTGCTCTAATTTGATAAAACAGACATGGGCCACTTTAGGTAAAGATTTGGCACAATTTGCACTGGCTAATCTTGATGTGAGCCTAAAGTGGGCCACATATGGTATGGCAAATATGGACCAAATATTGCTAAATAGTATTGTGCAACTTTAGGTAAAGACTCAGTTCAGAAAGCACTGACTTCTTTTAACATTCATTTATTCAGGGAAGTTCACTGAGAGCATTTGCAGGAAGGCCCTCACACAGTTACACATCACACCTGGAAGCTGCTCAGTACGATGTAGCTGAACGTACTGTGCAGAAGTCTGAAAAAGTGTTGTCAAGTGCTTTCAAAAATAGACATGTGATACTTATCAATAAACAAAATACAAAGTGAGTGAAGAAAATTCTAAATCAAATCAATATTTGGTGGGACCACCCTTGCCTTCATCAATTAGCACAAAGGATTTTGAAAGCACATTGTCAGGTGTATGATTAAACAATTACTGCTCTGATCATAAATTTAATATGAAAACACAATCATACTGTCCCTGTCAAATACAATGACATGGATTGATTTTACTTTTATCAAAAGCAACAATTGCTTGAGGTTGCCCACTGCCATTGCTGTCATTTACGCTGATGTGGTGGGGACATATCGTACTGACACATTTTCAAATGACTAGTTTGTCACCATCACTGTTCTAAAAAATACAGCTTGCACCAAATATTAATTAACTAATTAAAATGCTTTAAAAAGGTTTAAGAAAACATGCAATGCAAAATAGTTTTCCCTCATATAAAAAAACACATTTCCACCGTAAATTTAAGAAGAAAATCTCCAGTCTCCAGAATGCAAGAAATTATAAGTTTTATGCTCAAAAACGTTTGGGTTCTTCCAAATGCAGCATGGGCATCTTTCAGCCCACTGTTACTATTACAAGGAACATTAAGGAACAACATGGTTTGCTATTACATGTGTCCCATAATAGCAAACTGTTGACAGCAAAAATAATGTTTTGATGCAAGCAAAGAAGCAACAATCAAGAGATCATCAGTCTGGTGAGTCTTTGACCCCAGATCAGTGGGAAGCCATCAGTCACTACGTTGCACAATACAGAGTTTAATTTAGTGCTGGCATACTTGTTTTTATGTGTATGGTGTACAGCACAACTGCAGATTGTTACAGTTGACAATGTTTTGTAGCCTACTGTGTAAATGAAGTGTCTGAGCGAGCGCAGGTTCAAACGTGCTGTATGTTCGTCTTTTGGCCGAGATCATTTTGAGTTGCCATATGTGCAAAACTTGCACATTTCTTCTTGGGAAAATATACTGAGCCAAAATGGGGGTGACATTAAAAAACTAATAAAAAAAACAGTTTGGGCTGAAAATTGTCATTTTCAACTACTCTTGACTAGCAACACCATCAGCACAGGGGGAATTCATCCCATCTTTTCACTAGGCTGTATATGTGGGTACTAGGAAAACCTACTTTGAATAGGCTTTATCTTTTTAGTGACAGAAAAAAATATTTCTCTTGTTCAGCTCAAATTCAATATTTTCAATATGTCTGAGATCTTGAGGTTGTGTGATGAGTGAGTGAGCGTAAATTCAAGTTGGAGTTTTCCCATTAACGAGGCCTTTTGAACACAACACGTTTGGTTTGAACGCAGCCGTTATTGCGAGAAAAAGGCGCCCAAAGATTGCGGTCAGAGACAGAGGTTGGGGGAAAACGGTCGGTGCATAGCAAAATAAAGTCACGGTAAGTTTTTAATGTAATGTTTCTGCTGGCAATTGATATATTTAGCTATTCTGGTTATTCCTACTTTGCATGATATTGGGCTTAAGGTTAGCTAATGGTAAGTCCGCACTGAGATATCCCATTCAGATGTTGGGAGATTAAACTGTGCTATTACAGGATCACCTTTTATAGGACAGGGCCTTTCTGAGTTTAAGACAATTTCTTTGGCTGAATTAACTAAAATTGTTATGATTGCCAGAGGCACCACTTGTTCCCTGGATCCCTTGCCTGCCTGGGTTGTTAAAGAACTATGGCCAACATTAGGACTGTATGTCTTAATTGTTCTAAATCTGTCACTCTCCACAGGAGTTTTTCCGGCTTGCTTCAAATTTGCAGTGGTTAAACCATTATTGAAGAAACCAAATTTGGATATCAACTTGTTGGAAAATTATAGACCTGTCTCAAATTTGGCCTTCTTATCAAAAGTCTTTGAGAAAGTCGTCTCGAATCAGCTTTTAAATTATCTTTCATGTAATAATCTTTTTGAATCGCTGCAGTCTGCCTTTCGAGCAAAACATTCTACTGAAACAGCTCTCACAAAGGTGGTAAACGATCTGCTGCTGGCTGCTGACTCAGATTTAACATCTGTCCTTTTGTTATTGGATCTTAGTGCAGCTTTTGATACTGTGGACCACTGCTTTTTATTGGATAGAATCGAAAATTATTTTGGCATCTCCGGTCAGGTGCTTGGGTGGTTGAGATCCTACCTTTCAGAAAGATCTCAGTGTGTGTTTTATAGCAACACATTTTCCGATCCTTCCCCACTTCAGCATGGGGTTCCACAGGGTTCAGTCCTTGGTCCCCTGTTGTTCTCATTATATTTAGCTCCACTTGGTCAGATCATACGTTCTTTTGGGATGGATTTTCATTGCTATGCTGATGATGTCCAAATATATATGCCAGTTATTGCAGGAAATTCATCTGATTTGGTTAAGCTGTCGAATTGCTTGGCTGCTGTGAGAAGCTGGTTATCAGCTAACTTCCTGCTACTCAATTCAGCCAAAACTGAGATGATAGCTATAGGACCACCTAGATTAAGCAATTTTTATGACAATTTCACTCTGTCCATTGATGATTTGATCATTAAGTGCAAGGACAGAGTGAAGAATCTTGGGATAGTTTTTGATCGGTCACTTTCATTTGACTTGCATATTAAGGAGGTGACAAAGGTTGCCTTCTTTCATCTCAGAAGAATTGCAAAGATCAGAGCAGTTTTGTCCCTTAAAGATGCCGAGGCCCTTATTCATGCCTTTGTTACATCTAGACTAGATTACTGTAATGTACTATTCTCGGGGCTGCCTAAGAAAAGTCTGCGAGGTCTACAGATGGTCCAGAATGCTGCAGCACGTATTCTTACTGGATCATCTAAATACACACACATACTCCTGTGTTGGTCTCGCTGCACTGGCTCCCTGTCCAGGTTAGAGCAGATTTTAAGGTCTTACTTTTAACTTACAAAATAGTGAATGGCCTTGCACCAGTATATCTGTCTGAATTGATAAACTCTTATGTGCCTGCTCGGTTGCTGCGCTCCCATGGTCAGGATTGCTGACTATACCAAAGGTCAGAAAGAAAACAGTTGGGGAGCGAGCCTTCTCGTTTCGTGCGCCAACATTATGGAACAGTCTTCCAGTAGATATCAGATTGGCATGTTCAATTGGGGTCTTTAAATCAAAGCTTAAGACTTACTTATTCACCGCAGCGTATGAGTCCTAACTGCTAATTTATCCTTGATGTAAATGTATAGTGTTATTTATTTTTTAATGTCTCGATTTTAAATTTTGTACTGTTTGCATTTAAAGTGTATTTTTGTTGTAAAGCACTTTGATGGAAAGCGCTCTATAAATAAATGTATTATTATTATTATTATTAAGTCAGCAAATTGTGTCCCATTATTTAAGAACTTATTTTGCAGTTCAAAGGCAACTCTTGCCAACTTTGGCATTTCAAGGCAAATGTTTAGAAATAAAAATAAATAAATTGATGCTTTGTCTTTGCAGTGTAAGAACAATAATTAATGCTTAAGTGAAACGTGAGTTAGCTAACGTAAGCTAGCTAATGGTTGTAACTTAACTCAGTGCTAGCTGATGTTACCAGAACACTAACCATTCATGCAGTAATTTAAAATGCAAATTCAATACATTAACATTACGTTAACGTCACAAGTTTAAGCATAAGGCCGTACAGGCATGTTAACGTTATTTCACAACAACAATTTCTATGTTTTTTTCCCCCGGCAACGTTGCCATGATTAGCTGTTAGCTACAGAGCAGTGCTCCTTGTCTTGATGAATTCATTGTTAGCTAGCGATAGCTAGACATTAAGAGACGAGCTGCTTTCATGGCACGGACCGTGGAATAACTACATTTCTGGCAACTGCAAAGGCATTCGTGATGTAACTTAACTTTGGGATAAAGAAGAAGAAAACGCTGGATCTTAATTTACAACGTAGCTGTGTCTAGAAAGACAGCATCAATTTTCCAGTTGACAACTTAAACGTTAAGTTGTTTAAATTTTATATATGATACTCTAATGTCCCAGTCCCGTGATTGCAGTATGTAGCTAGTATCGAAACTGACAAACTGAAAATCCGGCAGGCAGCCGTCTCTTCGTTAAACTGGCACCTTTCAAAATGTTGCACGCACGCATGACTGTTTTGTAAGTAAGCTTCAACTCCTCTTGCTGTTATGTAGACTGACTGTAAAAAATAATGCACTTAACATTACGCACAGTCAACGTTAAGTCTGTTATTTGCACTTCTACAATAATGCACACATACATGCTTCACCGGTCAATTCAAAGATCTTATGAGATGATCAGTAATACATTTTCCTTCACCAAAACTCTGTTCTGTGTTATGATGTTTTGATTCATAATACTGTTACTTACTGTTACAGAAATTTCGGGGCGTGAAGACAGGGTGGCAGGTGCACTATCACCATTAAGGTAAGCTGCTTCCATCTGATATACTTGCTGCTATTTAAAATATGTATCAATGTAAAATGTTGGTTCTTCTTTGTATTGCAGAGCTGTTGACAACCTACAGGTTAGCCTACAGGTTGGCTAATTATCAAAGAGAACTTGGTGTGATTGCTGTGTCATGGAGAGGGAAAAGTGGAATATTGCTCGCAGCAACTTAAGGAAAAGGGCTGTTAAGAGAGTAAACCAGTTGTTTGAATCTTTCTCTCATAGACCTTGCCAAACGGCTCAACTGGCGTGGCATCAATGGAAAAACAGCTTTCCACAGTCTGCAACTGAAAGATGTAATTACTGGTAAGTGTTACGCCGATTACCTCAACGAATTGCCCAAGCCCTATAGAACTTGGTCAAATGGTTTCATTGTGTGTATCAGCACATTTTTACAATACCGTGATAATTTGGTCATCATGATATGAAATGTCCGTACCGCCATACTCTCTACCCCGGGGTCAATGGACCATGAACAGGACGCAGCACAGCAAGCAGCTGGCCCAAGCTTAGATCCTCAGATTTTAAAAGTTGAGTACTCCATCCATGGCTTTACAATGTTCTCTATGTTTAGGGACTGTCAGAAACAATCGGCTCACAGCATCAGCCACAGATCAAGAGGCAGAAACCTACATAAAAAGATGGCTTCATCTTGCGAGCGACCGAGACGGAGGGAGAAGAAAAAGAGAAGAACGAAGACGGACTGTCCAAAAAAACGTAAGTCATTATTATATCTATTTTGCAATATGTGTGTAATAATTTTAATACAAACAGAAAATTTTAAAGCTACTGTTTTTTCTTACCAAATGCGAATTTAGGGCTGCGGGTGGCACAATTACATACAAAGTCAAGTCACATACTGATACAAAGTCTGGCATGTGGGACTGGGACTGGGCCACACCACAGTAATTATGCATTAATTATATCCACAACACTGGTAATGATTTAAGTTTACTTTTAGTATTTAATTACAAAAACAATTATTTCAATAATATGTATTATTAATGTAAAGAAATGTTAACTTTTATCCCCCAGTGGAAAATGCTATAAAGGAGGGGTATAAACTGTAATGTTACTGTCATCATCTCTCATCCACACATAGCCTGTGTTTTAGTGAAAATGATAGAAAGAAATTGAGTGCAGTGTTAACTGAAATGTAGTTAATTGGTATAGTCCTGAATGTCTATAAGCTCCTGATGTTATGTTAGGGTTTTACACCTGGAAACATTTTCTTAACACAGACAGAAGAAGACAATATGCTATAATGTTAAATATTCAGCGACTTGAAGATCTTTCACTCTCACCACTACGGCATTGATTAAAAGTGACGCTTACGTTATTTAATATAATGTATTAGGCCTACCTTTACTTGGGCGTGAAATGCTGGGTGGTGAACCCACAGGTGCTGCATCAAGTTTAATGTAGGTATTCGGTCCTTTAGCAGCAGCTTTTTAACGGCAAGTTTTTTAACATGTGATCCGTCATCTTCAGTAACGCCCCCGTCAGTCAGTCTTGGTGTACTCCAAATGTTCCCACACTGCCAACTTCAGCCGTTTCTTTGGTGGAAAAAAGCTCTGCCAGAGTTTAGCCAGTGTGCAGTAGCTTCTCATAAGCATGACACTTTCAGCTGGTGCACCGCTCGTATAACCTTGTTTTAGTTTTGTGCAAGTTGCAATAGTTTTGTTTCATGCAACGGAAACACTGGGTGTAGCGGATTACCCTTGACGTTTTAAATATTAGTTAATAGTGAAATCCAGTAATCGCTGCGTCCCTAAAACCTCAATGGATTACATTTGCATTTGGTCTGAATACACAGTAACTGTACCATCTAACCTGCTGTTTGTTACTACAGAGTTGAAGTGCAAAACAGAAAAAAGGGTATTGTAAACCAAATTAACAAAACCAAAACATTGTCAGCTTTTGAGAAAAAAAAATTACAAAGCTTGACAAAGTACATTGCTCTCTGTCAAGTTTCTGTCTAAATTATATTACGACATTAGAAATTATAGTACGTACATCTTTATAAAACTCTTATAGTTTATAATCATGCATCACAACTTATAACAAGGTGTATAAACAAGTATTATAAGTGGTGGATGTAATGTATTATAAGTTTAGCATTCGTAATACTTCCTGTCTCTGGTTATACAGCACATTATAACTACCTTAACTTTGGCTGTTAAGACACATAGAGAACATAATCAGAGCTGACTCCACAGGGGACCATGTGGTTTGTGATGGCACCTAACTACCTCCAGATTACCTGTGTAATGCAGACAGAAGGGAGGTTATGCTAGCTTCTTGTAAAGATGTGGATAATCTCATCTTTCACCTGGCCAATTTCTCTGAGCTCAAAGCAGAGCTTTACTGTATAGGTTTGTTTCCTCAAAATTGTAATTTGTTTTCGGAAACATAATTTTTGGTTTACAAATACTTTTTTTGTTTTGCACTTCACCTTCATCATATTGAGTCATCAATGTCTGTTACTGAGTCAGAGTTTATTCCTTTCTAGGCCTGCAAGACTGCCCGATGGGAGGCGAGGAGCCCAGGGAAGAAGCTCAATAAACCCTGTTAGCATGGTTTCCCGTTTCCAAGTTCACAGCTGTAGCATAACGCTTACTGATGTTTATTGTGTGAGCTAATTTACCCTTAATGCACAGCTAATGGAATCATGTTCTGTTTACACAAAAACACTTAATTCATTAAAGACAATAATTATGAAATTAACTTGATTTTTATCTTTGATTTTGATCGTTATTAAAAACATTGGTTTTTTGAGTAGTTGAGCCTTACCTGGTAGGTTGTTCATGGTTTTGCAAACACATTGTTGACATTAATGCAGCTAACTAGGATTATTGTAGTTAAATACTAATACTACTGTATACTTAAAATAGTATACAAATTAACTGTAGACCAGGTTAGGGCCAGTTCTGGTTTATTTCTTGGTTGACATGCCGCATTGTTGTGGGCCAGATCTAGCAAACCCTCCAACCATCATTCCATGCAGTATGTGGGCCAGATAAGAATATGGAATGGGGGCCACATCTGGGCCAGAATATAAATGATTGTGGCTCAGATATGGTCCAGTTCTGGTTTATTTGGTTTGTTCTTGGTTGGCATGTGGCATGGTTACGGCTCACTTGTGGCCCAGATCTGGCAAACAGGAATGGACCGCCCAGTCGCCATCATTCCATGCGGTATGTGGGCCAGATGAGAATATGGAATGTGGGCCACATCTGGGCCAAATAAAAATGGACTGTGGCCCGAATTTGGGCCAGTTCTGGTTTATTTGGTTTGTTCTTGGTTGGCATGTGGCATGGTTACGGCTCACTTGTGGCCCAGATCTGGCAAACAGGAATGGACCGCCCAGTCGCCATCATTCCATGTGGTATGTGGGCCAGATGAGAATATGGAATGTGGGCCACATCTGGGCCAAATTAAAAATGGACTGTGGCCCAGATTTGGGCCAGTTCTGGTTTATTCGGTTTGTTCTTGGTTGACACGCGGCATGGTTACGGCTTGCTTGCGGCTCACTTCTGGCAAGCAGGAGTGGACCGCCCAAGTGCCATCATTCCATGCGGTATGTGGGCCAGGTGAAAGTGTCAAGTGTCAGCCGGATCCGGGCCACAACAATTTTGCTATCTGGGAGGTCATTATCCGTGAAAGGGGGCGTGGCCGCATCATAATAGGGCGGGTCAAACATCACCCATAAAAAAGGAAGTCTCTGCTGAGTTCACTGATACCTCACACAAGCCTATACGTCATAGAGGTCATTATCCGTGAAAGGGGGCGTGGCCGCATCATAAGGGGGCGGGTCAAACATCACCACTGAAAAAGGAAGTCTCTGCTGAGTTCATTGACACCTCACACAAGACTGTACGTTAAACGGTTCAAATGTTATGAAAGGGGGCGTGGCCTGAGTGTGTGGGCGTGGTCATAATATAGGGGCCGCCTCAGTATCACATGTAGACCACACATTCTAAGTTTCATGTAAATCGGATGATGTTTGTTATATAAGGCATATTTCCTGTTGCCAGATGGTGGTGCTATCTCCAAAAGTAAATTTTGGCCTGCAGATGTCCTCAGGCCTGGACTCTTGGTGATTGTGGGAAATTTCAAGCAGATACGACAACGTACACTGCAGTTACAGCCAATTTCATCTTCATCGCTAAACACCCAAAATGGCCGCCATGCCACGCCCACACCGTGTGACGAAAAGTTTTACTTTTAATAACTTTTCATCGGTAACATCTTGAGATTAAAGCTGCAAGCAGCGATGGAGGGCCCTCGCTAACCCGCGCCAGTCGGGGTTACTGGCGGACGCCTCCCCTTGCGACCGCGCATTTGCGCGTCACTCGCACGCTGAAAATCGTCGCCAATGAAAAGGGAACTTCCCGCTGAGTTCATTGATACCTCACACAAGCCTATACGTCATACAAGTCATTATCTGTGAAAGGGGGCGTGGCCGCATCATATTGGGGCGGGTCAAACGTCACCAATAAAAAAGGAAGTCCCTGCTCAGTTCATTGATACCTTACACAAGCCTATACGTCATACAAGTCATTATCTGTGAAAAGGGGCGTGGCCGCATCATACTGGGGCGGGTCAAACATCACTAATAAAAAAGGAAGTCTCTGCTGAGTTCATTGATACCTTACACGAGCCTATACGTCATACAGCTCCTTATCTGGGAAAGGGGGCGTGGCCGCATCATAGTGGGGCGTGTCAAACATCACCAATAAAAAAGGAAGTCTCTGCTGAGTTCATTGATACCTCACACAAGCCTATACGTCATACAGCTCCTTATCTGGGAAAGGGGGCGTGGCCGCATCATAGGGGGGCGGGTCAAACATCACCAATAAAAAGGAAAGTCTCTGCTGAGTTCAATGACACCTCACATAAGTATCTACGTTAAACGGTTCAAATGTTATGAAAGGGGGCGTGGCCGGAGTGACTGGGCGTGGTCATAATATAGGGGCCTCCTCACTGTCACATGTAGACCACACGTTCTAAGTTTCATGTAAATCGGATGATGTTTGTCATATAAGGCTTATTTCCTGTTGCCAGGTGGTGGCGCTATCTCCAAAAGTCCATATAAGCCTGTAGGTGTCTTCAGGCCTGGACTCTTGGTGTTTGTGGGAAATTTCAAGCAGATACGACAACGTACACTGTAGTTACAGCCACTTAATTCTTCATTGCTAAACACTCAAGATGGCCGCCATGCCACGCCCACACCGTATGACGAAACGTTTTTCTTTTAATAACTTTTCATCTTCAACATCTTAAGATGACACAGACCAAGTTTGAAGTTGATCGGATAAAATCTCTAGGAGGAGTTCGTTAAAGTATAGCACCTTGTCTTTTAGGCCTACTTCCTGTTGCCACTAGGGGGCGCTATGACTTTGAGCGAATTTCGGCGTGTAGATGTCGTCAGGGCGGACTCTGATGAATCCTGAAAAGTTTCAACCAGATTTGACAAAGTACACTGTAGTTACAGCCATTTTAACAGTGATCGCTAAACACTCAAAATGGCCGCCATGCCACGCCCACACCGTTTAACGAAAAGTTTTTCTTTTAATAACTTTTCATCTTCAACATCTTAAGATGACTCAGACTGAATTTGAAGTCGATCTGATGAAATCTCTAGGAGGAGTTCGTTAAAGTATAGCACCTTGTCCTTTAGAACTACTTCCTGTTGCCACTAGGGGGCGCTATGACTTTGAGCGAATTTCGGCGTGTAGATGTCGTTAGGGGCGGACTCTGATGAATCCTGAAAAGTTTCAAGGCAATTGGACAATGTACACTCAAGTTACACTCACTTCCTGTCAGACGGCATATTTCCTGTTGCCAGATGGTGGCGCTATCTCCAAAAGTGAATTTTGGCCTGTAGGTGTCCTCAGGCCTGGACTCTTGGTGATTGTGGGAAATTTCAAGCAGATACGACAACGTACACTGTAGTTACAGCCAATTTCATCTTCATCGCTAAACACCCAAAATGGCCGCCATGCCACGCCCACACCGTATGACGAAAAGTTTTTCTTTTAATAACTTTTCATCGTTAACATCTTAGGATGATACACACCAAGTTTGAAGATGATCGGATGAAATCTCTAGGAGGAGTTCGTTAAAGTATAGCACCTTGTCTTTTAGGCCTACTTCCTGTTGCCACTAGGGGGCGCTATGACTTTGAGCCAATAGCGGCGTGTAGATGTCGTCAGGGGCGGACTCTGATGAGTCGTGGAAAGTTTCAAACCAATCGGACAACGTACGCTCAAGTTACACCCACTTCCTCTTTCGGTGGCGAATCGCACAAAATGGCCGCCCCGCCACGGCCACGCCCTATGACGAAAAGTTTTTCTTTTAATAACTTTTCATCGTTAACATGTTAAGATGACACACACCAAGTTTGAAGATGATCGGACGAAAGCTCTAGGAGGAGTTCGTTAAAGTACGACATGTGGAAATGGGCAAAATCGCACTAATTTCGCACATTCAAAACAAAATGGCGGACTTCCTGTTGGGTTTAGGGGGGGGCTACCATGGAGTTTTATGTCCGCCCTGCCATGCTACATATGTGTACCAAGTTTCGTGACTCTACGTTAAACGAGCTGCAGGGGCTCAATTTTCTTAATTTTGTAGGTGGCGCTAGCGAGCCATTTTTATGCGCCCATTCCCGAAACCATTAAAATACGTAAATTTTCACCAGACCTGATGCGACCGCCAAATTTGGTGAGTTTTTGAATATGATAAGTCCTCCAAAAAGGCAATTCATTTGCCGGATAAAAGAAAGAAAGAAAGAAAGAAAGAAAGAATAATTAAAGCTGCAAGCAGCGATGGAGGGCCCTCGCTAACCCGCGCCAGTCGGGGTTACTGGCGGACGCCTCTCCTTGCGACCGCGCAATAAAGCATCACTCGTACGCTGAAAATCGTCGCCCATAAAAAGTGAACTCCCTGCTGAGTTCATTGATACCTCACACAAGCCTATACGTCATACAAGTCATTATCTGTGAAAGGGGGCGTGGCCGCATCATATTGGGGCGGGTCAAACGTCACCAATAAAAAAGGAAGTCCCTGCTCAGTTCATTGATACCTTACACAAGCCTATACGTCATACAAGTCATTATCTGTGAAAGGGGGCGTGGCCGCATCATAAGGGGGCGGGTCAAACATCACCCATAAAAAAGGAACTTTCTTCTGAGTTCATTGATACCTCACACAAGCCTATACGTCATACAGGTCATTATCTGTGAAAGGGGGCGTGGCCGCATCATAGGGGGGCGGGTCAAACATCACCAATAAAAAAGGAAGCTCTGCTGATTCATTGATACCTCACACAAGCCTATACGTCATACAAGTCATTATCTGGGAAAGGGGGCGTGGCCGCATCATATGGGGGCGGGTCAAACATCACCAATAAAAAGGAAGTCACTGCTGAGTTCAATGACACCTCACATAAGTATCTACGTTAAACGGTTCAAATGTTATGAAAGGGGGCGTGGCCGGAGTGACTGGGCGTGGTCATAACATAGGGGCCGCCTCACTATCACATGTAGCCACACGTTCTAAGTTCATGTAAATCGGATGATGTTTTTCATATAAGGCTTATTTCCTGTTGCCAGGTGGTGGCGCTATCTCCAAAACTCCATATTGGCCTGTAGGTGTCTTCAGGCCTGGACTCTTGGTGTTTGTTGGAAATTTCAAGCAGATACGACAACGTACACTGTAGTTACAGCCACTTAATTCTTCATTGCTAAAAACTCAAGATGGCCGCCATGCCACGCCCACACCGTATGACGAAACGTTTTTCTTTTAATAACTTTTCATCTTTAACATCTTATGATGACACAGACCAAGTTTGAAGTTGATCGGATAAAATCTCTAGGAGGAGTTCGTTAAAGTATAGCACCTTGTCTTTTAGGCCTACTTCCTGTTGCCACTAGGGGGCGCTATGACTTTGAGCGAATTTCGGCGTGTAGATGTCGTCAGGGGCGGACTCTGATGAATCCTGAAAAGTTTCAAGCAGATTTGACAAAGTACACTGTAGTTACAGCCATTTTAACAGTGATCGCTAAACACTCAAAATGGCCGCCATGCCACGCCCACACCGTTTGACGAAAAGTTTTTCTTTTAATAACTTTTCATCTTCAACATCTTAATGACTCAGACTGAATTTGAAGTCGATCTGATGAAATCTCTAGGAGGAGTTCGTTAAAGTATAGCACCTTGTCCTTTAGAACTACTTCCTGTTGCCACTAGGGGCGCTATGACTTTGAGCGAAGTTCGGCATGTAGATGTCGTCAGGGCCGGACTCTGATGAAACCTGGAAAGTTTTGAGGCAATCGGACAATGTCCACTCAAGTTACACTCACTTCCTGTTTATAGGCATATTTCCTGTTGCCAGATGGTGGCGCTATCTCCAAAACTCCATATTGGCCTGTGGGTGTCCTCAGGCCTGGACTCTTTGTTTGTGGGAAATTTCAAGCAGATACGACAACGTACACTGTAGTTACAGCCAATTTCATCTTCATCGCTAAACACCCAAAATGGCCGCCATGCCACGCCCACACCGTATGACGAAAAGTTTTTCTTTTAATAACTTTTCATCGTCAACATCTTAGGATGATACACACCAAGTTTGAAGATGATCGGATGAAATCTCTAGGAGGAGTTTGTTAAAGTATAGCACCTTGTCTTTTAGTCCTACTTCCTGTTGCCACTAGGGGGCGCTATGACTTTGAGCCAATAGCGGCGTGTAGATGTCGCCAGGGGCGGACTCTGATGAATCGTGAAAGGTTTCGAGCTAATCGGACAACGTACGCTCAAGTTACACCCACTTCCTGTTTCGGTGGCGAATCGCACAAAATGGCCGCCCCGCCACGGCCACGCCCTATGACGAAAAGTTTTTCTTTTAATAACTTTTCATCGTTAACATGTTAAGATGACACGCACCAAGTTTGAAGCTGATCGGACGAAAGCTCTAGGAGGAGTTCGTTAAAGTACGACATGTGGAAATGGGCAAAATTGCACTAATTTCGCACATTCAAAACAAAATGGCGGACTTCCTGTTGGGTTTAGGGGGGGGCGACCATGGAGTTTTATGTCCGCCCTGCCATGCTACATATGTGTACCAAGTTTCGTGAGTCTACGATAAACATAGTGCAGGGGCTGAATTTTCGTAATATTGTAGGTGGCGCTAGCGAGCCATTTTTGTGCGCCCATTCCCGAAACCATTAAAATACGTAAATTTTCACCAGACTTGATGCGACCGCCAAATTTGGTGAGTTTTTGAATATGATAAGTCCTCCAAAAAGGCAATTCATTTGGCGGAAAATAATAAAGAATAATTAAAGCTGCAAGCAGCGATGGAGGGCCCTCGCTAACCTGCGCGAGTCGGGGATACTGGCGGACGCCTCTCCTTGCGACCGCGCATTTGCGCGTCACTCGTACCCTGGATATCGTCGCCAATGAAAAGTGAACTCCCTGCTGAGTTCGTGATACCTCACACAAGCCTATACGTCACAGAGGTCATTATCCGTGAAAGGGGGCGTGGCCGCATCATAGTGGGGCGGGTCAAACATCACCCATAAAAAGGAACTTTCTGCTGAGTTCATTGACACCTCATACAAGCCTATACGTCATACAGGTCATTATCTGTGAAAGGGGGCGTGGCCGCATCATAAGGGGGGGTCAACATCACCATAAAAAGAACTTTCTGCTGAGTTCATTGATACCTCACACAAGCCTATACGTCATACAGGTCATTATCTGTGAAAGGGGCGTGGCCGCATCATAGGGGGCGGGTCAACATCACCAATAAAAAAGGAAGTCTCTGCTGAGTTCATTGATACCTCACACAAGCCTATACGTCATACAAGTCATTATCTGGGAAAGGGGGCGTGGCCGCATCATATGGGGGCGGGTCAAACATCACCAATAAAAAGGGAAGTCACTGCTGAGTTCAATGACACCTAACATAAGTATCTACGTTAAACGGTTCAAATGTTATGAAAGGGGGCGTGGCCGGAGTGACTGGCGTGGTCATAACATAGGGCCGCCTCACTATCACATGTAGACCACACGTTCTAAGTTTCATGTAAATCGGATGATGTTTTCATATAAGGCTTATTTCCTGTTGCCAGGTGGTGGCGCTATCTCCAAAACTCCATATTGGCCTGTAGGTGTCTTCAGCCTGGACTCTTGGTGTTTGTTGGAAATTTCAAGCAGATACGACAACGTACACTGTAGTTACAGCCACTTAATTCTTCATTGCTAAAAACTCAAGATGGCCGCCATGCCACGCCCACACCGTATGACGAAACGTTTTTCTTTTAATAACTTTCATCTTCAACAGCTTATGATGACACAGACCAAGTTTGAAGTTGATCGGATAAAATCTCTAGGAGGAGTTCGTTAAAGTATAGCACCTTGTCTTTTAGGCCTACTTCCTGTTGCCAATAGGGGGCGCTATGACTTTGAGCGAATTTCGGCGTGTAGATGTCGTCAGGGGCGGACTCTGATGATCCTGAAAAGTTCAGCAGATTGACAAAGTACACTGTAGTTACAGCCATTTTAACAGTGATCGCTAAACACTCAAAATGGCCGCCATGCCACGCCCACACCGTTGACGAAAAGTTTTTCTTTAATACTTTCATCTTCAACATCTTAAGATGACTCAGACTGAATTTGAAGTCGATCTGATGAAATCTCTAGGAGGAGTTCGTTAAAGTATAGCACCTTGTCCTTTAGAACTACTTCCTGTTGCCACTAGGGGGCGCTATGACTTTGAGCGAAGTTCGGCATGTAGATGTCGTCAGGGCCGGACTCTGATGAAACCTGGAAAGTTTTGAGGCAATCGGACAATGTCCACTCAAGTTACACTCACTTCCTGTATAAGGCATATTTCCTGTTGCCAGATGGTGGCGCTATCTCCAAAACTCCATTTTGGCCTGTGGGTGTCCTCAGGCCTGGACTCTTGTGTTTTGGGAAATTTCAAGCAGATACGACAACGTACACTGTAGTTACAGCCAATTTCATCTTCATCGCTAAACACCCAAAATGGCCGCCATGCCACGCCCCACACCGTATGACGAAAAGTTTTCTTTAATAACTTTTCATCGGTAACATCTTAGGATGATACACACCAAGTTTGAAGATGATCGGATGAAATCTCTAGGAGGAGTTCGTTAAAGTATAGCACTTGTCTTTTAGGCCTACTTCCTGTTGCCACTAGGGGGCGCTATGACTTGAGCCAATAGCGGCGTGTAGATGTCGCAAGGGGCGGACTCTGATGAATCGTGAAAGGTTTCGAGCTAATCGGACAACGTACGCTCAAGTTACACCCACTTCCTGTTTCGGTGGCGAATCGCACCAAATGGCCGCCCCGCCACGGCCACGCCCTATGACGAAAAGTTTTTCTTTTAATACTTTTCATCGTTAACATGTAAGATGACACACCCAAGTTTGAAGCTGATCGGACGAAAGCTCTAGAGGAGTTCGTTAAAGTACGACATGTGGAATGGGCAAAATCGCACTAATTTCGCACATTCAAAACAAAATGGCGGACTTCCTGTTGGGTTTAGGGGGCGGCTACCATGGAGTTTTATGTCGCCCTGCCATGATACATATGGTACCAAGTTTCGTGAGTCTACGATAAACGTAGTGCAGGGGCTGAATTTTCGTAATATTGTAGGTGGCGCTAGCGAGCCATTTTTGTGGGCCTATTCCCGAAACCATTAAAATACGTAAATTTTCACCAGACTTGATGCGACGCCAAGCCAATTTGGTGAGTTTTTGAATATGATAAGTCCTCCAAAAAGGCAATTCATTTGACGGAAAATAAAGAATAATTAAAGCTGCAAGCAGCGATGGAGGGCCCTCGCTAACCCGCGCCAGTCGGGGTTACTGGCGGACGCCTCTCCTTGCGACCGCGCAAGAAGCATCACTCGTACGCTGAAATCGTCGCCCATGAAAGTGAACTCCCTGCTGAGTTCATTGATACCTCACACAAGCCTATACGTCATACAAGTCATTATCTGTGAAAGGGGGCGTGGCCCGCATCATATTGGGGCGGGTCAAACCTCACCAATAAAAGGAAGTCTCTGCTGAGTTCATTGATACCTCACACAAGCCTATACGTCATACAAGTCATTATCTGTGAAGGGGGCGTGGCCGCATCATATTGGGGCGGGTCAAACCATCACCAATAAAAAAGGAAGAAGTCTCTGCTGAGTCATTGATACCTTACACAAGCCTATACGTCATACAGGTCATTATCTGTGAAAGGGGGCGTGGCCGCATCATAAGGGGGCGTGTCAGACATCACCAATAAAAAAGGAAGTCTCTGCTGAGTCATTGATACCTCACCATACGTCATACAGCTCATTATCCTTGAAAGGGGGCGTGGCCGCATCATATTGGGGCGGGTCAAACGTCACCAATAAAAAAGGAAGTCCCTGCTGAGTTCATTGATACCTTACACAAGCCTATACGTCATACAGGTCACTATCTGTGGAAGGGGGCGTGGCCGCATCATAAGGGGGCGTGTCAAACATCACCAATAAAAAAGGAAGTCTCTGCTGAGTTCATTGATACCTCACACAAGCCTATACGCCATACAGGTCACTATCTGTGGAAGGGGGCGTGGCCGCATCATAGGGGGGCGGGTCAAACATCACCAATAAAAAGGGAAGTCACTGCTGAGTTCAATGACACCTCACATAAGTATCTACGTTAAACGGTTCAAATGTTATGAAAGGGGGCGTGGCCGGAGTGACTGGGCGTGGTCATAACATAGGGGCCGCCTCACTATCACATGTAGACCACACGTTCTAAGTTCATGTAAATCGGATGATGTTTTCATATAAGGCTTATTTCCTGTTGCCAGATGGTGGCGCTATCTCCAAAAGTCCATATTGGCCTGTAGGTGTCCTCAGGCCTGACTCTTGTGATTGTGGGAAATTTCAAGCAGATACGACAACGTACACTGTAGTTACAGCCAATTTCATCTTCATCGCTAAACACCCAAAATGGCCGCCATGCCACGCCCACACCGTATGACGAAAATTTTTCTTTTAATAACTTTTCATCGACAACATCTTAGGATGATACACACCAAGTTTGAAGATGATCGGGTGAAATCTCTAGGAGGAGTTCGTTAAAGTATAGCACCTTTTCTTTTAGGCCTACTTCCTGTTGCACTAGGGGCGCTATGACTTTGAGCCATAGCGGCGTGTAGATGTCGTCAGGGGCGGACTCTGATGAATCGTGGAAAGTTTCAAACCATCGGACAACGTACGCTCAAGTTACACCCACTTCCTGTTTCGGTGGCGAATCGCACAAAATGGCTGCCCCGCCACGGCCACGCCCTATGACGAAAAGTTTTTCTTTTAATAACTTTTCATCGTTAACATGTTAAGATGACACACACCAAGTTTGAAGCTGATCGGACGAAAGCTCTAGGAGGAGTTCGTTAAAGTACGACATGTGGAAATGGGCAAAATCGCACTAATTTCGCACGTTCAAAACAAAATGGCGGACTTCCTGTTGGGTTTAGGGGGGCGGAACCATGGAGTTTTATGTCCGCCCTGCATGCTACATATGTGTACCAGTTTCGTGAGTCTACGATAAACTAGTGCAGGGGCTGAATTTTCGTAATATTGTAGGTGGCGCTAGCGAGCCATATTTGTGCCCTATTCCCGAAACCATTAAAATACGTAAATTTTCACCAGACTTGATGCGACCACCGCCAAATTTGGGTGAGTTTTTGAATATGATAAGTCCTCCAAAAAGGCAATTTCATTTGACGGAAAAGAAAGAAAGAATATAATAATTAAAGCTGCAAGCAGCGTGGAGGGCCCTCGCTAACCCGCGCCAGTCGGGTTACCGGCGGACGCCTCCCCTTGCGACCGGCGCATTTGCGCGTCACTCGCACGCTGAAAATCGTCGCCAATGAAAAGGGAACTTCCCGCTGAGTTCATTGATACCTCACACAAGCCTATACGTCATACAAGTCATTATCTGTGAAAGGGGCGTGGCCGCATCATAGGGGGGCGGGTCAAACATCACCAATAAAAAAGGAAGTCCCTGCTCAGTTCATTGATACCTTACACAATCCTATACGTCATACAAGTCATTATCTGTGAAAAGGGGCTGGCCGCATCATACTGGGGCGG
>NW_022603017.1:0-26797 GCF_008692095.1 Etheostoma spectabile
GCAGACATCCATTTAAAATGTAGCCATTGCCATATAAAGACGTTTACTCTATGTCCACTGAAGTTTCTCAGCGTCTCTCTGTGTAACATTTGTGTGCTCCAGGTAGCTTTCGCAAGGCTACTTTACTTTTATACTTTAAGTAAATTTCCAAGCTTGTACTTTGTTACTTTTACTTGAGTAAAGAAGTTTAATCAGTACTTCCACTTTTACCGAAGTATTTTTAACACAAGTATCTGTACTTCTACTTAAGTACGGAAAGTGAGTACTTTTGCCATCTCTGGATATCACAGACAGATAAGTAAAACCTAAGTACTCATATAAAGCACATACTATTTACATTTCTTCAAAAAATCCCAAATATATAATATATAATATAATATATGCCAAATCTAAAACCAGTGGGGCCATTTCCTCTATAAAATGGTAGATATCTATCTTGTTCCGCTAGCAGCATCTTTGATCGCATATGAGACTTGTGTAACCATAGTGTGACTGGGAAGTTTGACCTCTTTAGGACTCCATACTCTTTGTGTGACCTTGTCTCCCATGGGCATGCTGCTTCCTTTTCTTCCAAAAACACACACAGAGGAGCATTTAAAAAAATAAATGAAAAAAAAAGCCACAACCATAATGTACCATAAAACATAAACATAAAAAAGTTTCAATGAGGCTTTGCAATGAGCGACTACATTATATTGCAAGTGCGGATACTGCACTGTGACAAAGGCTCTGTCAAATTTGGATGGCACATGGTAAAACTCACTCAGGTCACAAAGCACCCAAACAATTAATTTGCAGTCACATTTATACATATCATTCAGTAAAACACTGTTGAAATAAACACTACAGTTTAGATTATTTACTTAGGTCATTTCTATTCTACATTTTGGCACAAACACCTGTACCGCTAACGGAGGTGTGATGTTACGAATAGCCGCTGTTCTGACCAACTGTTGTGGTGTGCTGACCGGTTTGGATTGCTGTAATGACAGTGGCTGGCTGCTAGCTGGCTGGGGTTTGTGGGGTCCATACATTTAACATTACTGATGAATTTGTGGGTTAGCCCAGAGTTGGATAACCATGGTCAAAACAATCATAATAAAAATACAGAGCGTGTTGTTTTAATCTTATGTTACCCACCAAGAATTAGATAAAGTTACCAAGCATTAGCATTAGCTACTTGTCAACCAGCACCTTTTTAGTGGGTTAACCTTAAAAACTAGACCAAAGCACTTTTCCTCTTCCATTTCCCTACAGGTTGGAAGCGGAATTCTCCACTGCCGTTGCCATTACATTATTCCTATGTCTCATTCAAACCACAGATCCGCTACCAGATGTGGCAAACTTGCATAGTGTGGTTATAGCCAATAGAGGGCCGCAAAACAAACGCAGAAGTGGCGTTTACCCTGAGTGACAAGTTGCTAAACCACTGAAAACAACTGGAACATTATTGTAAGATACAAATAATCTTTGATGTTGGATCAATCAATATTGAAATCAATCATATCCATCAAAGGTCTCTGTTGTATTACTGTGTTGCAAAGTGGCATGTAG
Source organism: Etheostoma spectabile (assembly GCF_008692095.1). NCBI lineage: Eukaryota > Metazoa > Chordata > Actinopteri > Perciformes > Percidae > Etheostoma > Etheostoma spectabile. Next base: position 1,555 of record NW_022603017.1, read on the forward strand.
TCAATGATAAAACAAGCCATATGACATAAAAAAGTTATATCACCCCCCCCAATAAAAAAACCACCAAAAATCAAGGGTCAAAAATGGTAATACGAAACCAAATCGTGGGTTTGGTGTCGTTACATTCCTATCAGATTTGGATGGAGCCTTCAGTCCCTTCTCTGCGTATGGAAACAGCTGAAACAGAACAGTACCACTGGAAATCGCAGGGGCAGTGTAGCCAATAGTTTAAGTGAGACAGACCATAGGACACAAGACATTTGGAAGTAAAACTATATATTTTAGCGTTTGCATGAATCCCTGTGATAGGTAGATCTTAATGTAACTACTCCCAGTTTAGCTACAGTTCAGCAAAAGATGTGCTTGTTTTAACAGATACAGCCCTAAATGTTCTAGGAGACCGCTAGTGATGTTTTAAAAAAAATTTTAAAAAAAAGTGAAAACTTTAGCAATGAGCTGCGAGGACTCTGGGCATTTAGGGTTCTAATGGCTATATATATATATATATATATATATTATATATATATATATAATGGATAATCAGCTAGTGTATCATATGGTAGAAATTTAAGAGAAATACAGTAAGGAAAATAGCTCCACACTAATGAAATAAATGATAGTGATCACCGAAGATGGGTGGTGAGAAGATGGAAGAAGGGAAGATGTTAAATTACCATTTATTCAGCTGTACTTGGACATGAAAATTAATGGTGAGGTACACAACCATTTTCAAATGTAGTTGGAAGATAGTAATCATTTTAATAAAAGGAAAAAAATGAAAAGGTTATTGACACAATAAGTCAGGGATTCTCTGACTGTTGCATATGATATTTCTGCAGTTATAACTTCATTGAACAAAGATAAGTCAGATTTTGCTGACATCAATGCTGTGTGGACATGGAAGTCATGTCTACACTGTCTCTTTTTACACTACATACATACATAGAAGAACATTTCAGTGATACCAATATCAAAATGAAAAGCAGGTGATCAGTCATGAACAACAATGGGGATTAAAGTAGTGATAGGCCTTAATATTACATTTTTTAATAGCTATAATTATTTGCTCCTGTAAGTAAAATACCAGTCTTTAACTAACAGTAATGGAAGCCTGTTGAAACCACTTATAAAGGTGTCAATTAATCATCTGAAGTTAATTTTTAATTAACCAGAAGCACCTCTTGGCCATTTGAAAACTGTCCAAATGACTGTCTTGGGATGGACGCTCCAGGGCAGCAGCTTTAAATTATCCCAGCCAGTCTGTTTCATCTTTGAACTTGAGGTCAGCAGAACTGAAGAGTATCATGGCCTATCAAACATATCTTCAAATGTGTCTGTTCAAGCACTTCCCCACAATACATTATGAAAGAAAAAAGTTAGCAATGGTTAATAGAGGATAACATGAAATAAGTAAATTTAAGATATCCCAACAGAACGGACATGATGAATAAAATATATAGACAGAGATATATAGACATACTGTAGTTGAAATTTTAAACCAAAGCCATTTAGAAATAGAAGTTGCTCAGTAGCATTTGCATTAAAACATAAAAAACAACTTGAATGTATCATTCTGCCATTTTTGTTGCATGCTGTACTGTAAATGACAGAGCCCCCCTGGGGTCAGTGGAGGAAAACGCACAGATTCATAATCTGTGCATACGGTTTAATAAACTGTGGACACTGATTCATAAAAGCCGTGCTCACGTGAGCAAAGTAGGAATAATATTCACAGATTCAAACTTTTGGGATCAAATACTCTATAGCGAAATAATTAGAAATCACAAATGACGCATCTTTGCTAATGTGGTAAGATGAACAATGAGCTACAAACAAATTTTATCAAAATGAGCCGTCCTCAACCTGGAGAAATAAGATTGGTCTCTACTAGCAGCCGGCGGTGCTTAGACGTAACACTGACACAAAAATATCTATTCATTTAGTGATTAAATAAGGTAGTGTCTCCTAACTTGTGTTTTAACAGTAAGTGCTGTAGTGACACTAGGAGGAGACAAGTTATAATTAAGGTAAGAATATGTATAGAATATCTTTCCTATTTTGTTCCGTTTATAAAACCGGGAGCACGGATTGTTATGAATCCGTGCTCACAGTTTTTTTCCGAAAGCATGGATTATGAATCCTCGCGCACAGTTTATTAATCCGAGAGCACAGATCTTTTTCTCAGCTGACCACAGGGGGGTTCCACAGTAAATCCAATGTTGTCAAGCTAAAAAATGTCTTAAATGAGCCTTTTATAACGGCAAATGAAATAAGTGTAAATGCCCAGTTTTCCTTGAGGCGTGGTCACCACTTTGAATTGAAATAGGGTCTTGGCTTTGTAGCCTATGCTACGATTAACTTCCCCCCTAGTGTGAAAAATTACAATGGTGTGAAGGGGGGGAACAATTAATCATAGTGGAGCTTCCTCAGAGGTTAAACTGTTAAAACTGAAACTGAAGTTTCAAGCAGGCTGTTTTATCAGGCCCAGTTCAGTTTGATGTTTCTCAGTAGGAAGCACAGGGAATTCCTCAGCTCAGCAAGGAGTCTATGGGAAGCTAATCACATACTGACTAAAATAATACAATATGAGCACATTCAATGAGGCATTCAAGCCCATTAAATAATAACAGCAGAAACCTTCATTAGTATTTCCTTGAGTGTTCATCACTCAGGTTGACCCCCTCTAATGAATGAGGGGAACACACGATTAACGTCAAACAATGAAGCCTAATGGGCAACTTCAATGACAGGCGCCCAAAGAGGTGCGGGCCCCTTGTGTCATGCGTGCATGGTAGATCAGAGACTCTTGTCAGGGTGGCATACTAAACGAAGGCCTATTGAAGCCGTACAAAAGCCTTTCCTCAACAACAGAAAAACTGAAACTTTGAGAAATAAAATGAGTTCAGATTTGTTAATAATGCATTCATTTAGCTGTTCTTGTTCTTTTTATCACTATTTACTTTTTACTATATTTGCTTAATATGTCAGAAATTATCATATTACATTTGCAAATAGTCTTGCATTAAGAGTACGAGCTATTCGTTTTTTTCTCTTCATACTCTCACAGGTTGGGCTGTGTATGGTTATATCAATGTAATGTACCAATGTAAGAACAGACACAGTGTGTGATTGTGTGTGTTTTTTGAAAACAGTTCTTCATTTGACTGTGCATTGGCATGTGAAAGGAGCTACTGTGTTTATTATTCTGTCCAAGAGCATGTGAAATGAGAGTGAACAGACTTCTAACCTCCATCTGGGTCCCATGGGGCCTGCTACCCCAACAGTCAGTATGCCTTACATCAGATGATGGCCCGTGGAGATGGCAATGCATTCATAAACAACTTTGGTGTGACCACCAATTTCAGAGGAAATGGAACCAATTGCTATGCATTTCTCTGGTTGTGTTTTCATTAAAAGAATAAGCAGGTCACAAGACACCTCCTGAACATTGTTGCTTGCATACTACAGTTGAATGACAATTTAAAGAGCTCAAAGCCATTGTTTTGCTTTAGGAGTTATTTCAGAGGAGGTTAGCATCGCTATGGAAATAAACTAAAAAACTAAAGGACATGGGGAAAGGTAAAGTTTAGACAAAAACATGACATTCTCCTCTATAATGTATTTGTGTTTGAATCAGAGTGTTGGGATCTTTCAGGTTTTGGCACAACGTGTGAAAGCACAAGAGTAAAATGACAAAGGACACACTTTTCAAGGTTGCACACCAATACCACAGTTATAAAAAAAAAAACACAAATGTCTGACTAGTGCTGCATCCGCTCCTCTGAGCTAATGGAGCTGATGGCATGGCTAAAGATAACATGTCCTCTAGTCTCCTCCAGTTAAATCCCCTCATCAATGTTTCACACATCTGGTTGTTAGGGAGGGATCCAGGTCAAAGCCTTGTTGGATCTCAATCTCATTCAATTTACACAGGATGACGGCTTAGGACGATACAATCCACAACCTCCTGGCACTGCGGCATAGATTGCTAATTAATGAACTTAGCTCAGGGCTGACAAAGGAGAGCTTATGTGTCACCATTGTTTCATCAGTATTAGTAAATGACTCAGGAAAGAGAACAATATGCTTCTGGTTATAACTGCACAAACAGAAGGAGCTGCTGAAAATGTAAATGACCATGACAAAGTATTCACCATTTTCACAAATACTATCTTCAAGTGCTGGTGCACACTCATATCTTCTCATCTCATCTCATCTCATATCTGCTGATATGAAGACAAAAGGTCCGTGCTACCATGTGTGGCACCGCGCCATAGATCCACATTAGAAGCCTGACTGACAGAGAGGATGTAAATCCTTGCTGTCTCGTTACCACAGAGACCATCTCCCCCTCATTTGAATTCACAGAGCCATTGTCAATATGAGGAGCACATTTATTTCATTTCCACAAACTTAATCCCATTCACTTAAACAGTCTCTGGTGTATCTACCCAGAACATGCACCTTTTCTAAGTTTAATAACCAAACCCAGTGCTTGGGGAGAGACACTGCTGTGGAGAGCCTGAACCAGGAAATCAGCTTACACTGGTAATTAGTTTGCCCATTTGGTTGCTGACAGTTGAACTGCTTTCATCAAAATACCTCAAACTGAGATGACTCGCGTTGCTGTGACTCACTAGCCTTGGTGACTGATGATTGCCTGCCTCTTCCAGAGAAAGATGTCTCCTACCTGTATCGTCCTAAGCATCTATGTAATCCATTTAGGAAGGGATGAAATTCCACCTCCTGTGCACATTTTCCCTCCAGAGAAAACAACCTTTCTGACACAGAGATGTCAAACCTCCTGATTATCTATGTAACAGTGCTTTGTCTGCAAGCCAAGGCTAATATTGTGAGTAATAAGGAAAAAAGAGGCTTTTGAACAATGTCAGCTTGTTTCCGCAGGTGTCCACAGTTTTTTTTCCTCTGAAAGACTCATTAAATTTATGCAAATGACATTGTCACCCCTTGAATCATGCAAATGCAGTCCTTGCATTGTGTTATGAGATGAGTGCTCTGCAGAAAGTGAAATTTTCTCTCTTCCTGGCAGCATAAGCGGTGATAGCATTTCGGTTGCTGACAAGGTCTGCAAATATTTTTTTTCCTTAATCTTATTTCCTGTTTTCTAAACATTAGTGGATGGTGTCTTCCTTATGTTCTTAATTGAAAGAAGAAAATATAGCAAACCCACTCATAGCTTAGGGCCATGCAGATGCATGGGTGTGCATATGTATGCAGACAGTATACCTGCAGTTATCATATTAACCAATCAGAAACTCTTATCTCCAAACTTGGAGTCATTTGCTGCACTATCTCTGTGATGCTCTTGAGCGGGGACATTTAGTGAGGCATTTGGAGAGCAGGAAAAATCGATTATTAACTGTAAGGCATTTCTGGGCCTGAGATATATGTTAAAAGTAATTAATGAGTAGGTAGTACAAAACTAATTGATGCCTTGTCCTTCAGTGTGTAACGCAGTACAGACCCACATACTCTGTGTCTTTTAAAGTGTGGACATATGAGACCAACTGCCAGTTGTGACAGTGGCATCCTTAACTGCTGGTGTAGTTAAAAAAAGAAGCCTCAAGGAATTGAGTCAGCCATCATGGCTGGTCAGTGAGATTGGTATGGCATTGTATTTCCTAGAGGAAATTATCATTTATATATTCTTATTCCTTGTTTAAAATAATGAAAAACACAACTCTTCACATCAAACTGTGCTTGATTTGAGAATGTAATCTTTTTGCAGCTTTAGACTTCCCTCCTCTCTGTGTGCATTGAAGCTGTCGTTCATAGTAAACAGGGTTCAATAGCAGATCAGCCAATAGCTGACTGACTCAAGCAATTAGCCAATAGATGTAGAATTGTGTCATTGGTTGATAGCCAAAAGAAACAGGGTTGTATTTTATCTTCTTGTCATTAGAAGACACTTCATTATGATTACAAAGTCCTCCTCACATGCAGGACCCCATGTGCATGTACAGTATGAACCTCAAAATGGTCAGTTCATATTCCCTTGGCCAATTTAAATGAATAAAGGTCAATCTTGTATGGTCTTTGTATGATTTAATAATTTTTTATCTTTTTTTTTTACTAATTTCATCTTTCCCATACTACTGTACACCATGAGGGCTGCTGCACATTTGCTATTTTGTCAAGTTGTTGTTTGGTTTTACCTTCAGATTTTGTCAAGTGTTATTATGTGAAGAAATGCTTATTATTTGTCAAAACAACAGATTTAATCTGGGATTGTCACTTGCCAATGCATAAAAATTGGTATCTGACAGAGAATTTGCATTTGAACCTGCCCAAATGTATTGTGTTTTTGGCCACTTGTATCTTGACACTTTATTAAGTTGTTATGCTGAAAGTGTTAGCAAACAGTTTCCTATTTACACACCCAGCAGACACAGCGCAACACATGCATTCAATTTTCATTCATTTGGAGTCATTTTGGCCGCCTCAAATTTAATTCAAATTTAACTAGAAATAAGTGATGTGTTTTTCCATAACTGCAGTAAATAGCATTAGAATGGTGACTGTAGTGATGCATGGTACACAGAACCAGCCTCAGACTTTCTCACCAGCCACCACTGGGGTCTTAGTCTGATTGGCCCTGGCTGTTTATCCTTTCTTTCCTTTTTCTGCCTGAAGTGCCGTTTATCTTTTTTTTTCTTCCTCCTTCTATGCCTTTCCATGATCCCATCCTCGCCTCCAGAGTTGGCCACACATGTTGTATTTACAACAAGACTGTTGATGCCTCTAGTGAAGCTCCACTGTGGCGAATAGTTTGTGAGACCATCTGTAGATTGCCGTTCAGCTACAGAACTCTCTGTCTCTCTGGTCCAGATCTGCAGGGTCTAGTGGAGCACCAGGATCTCTAGGCTTGGGTTGTGGCTGTAGTGGATATTAGCCAGCTCCCCCCAGTTGAGTTCTTTAAAATAGGATTAGGCGTGCTTACTGGCTTCTTTCGAAACACAGTTACATTGGCTTCCACTTATCTGTGATGAGCAGTCATGAACTGATGGTAGAGGAATGAGGAACAAAATTTGCCTTTAGAAAACTGTTTAAAAATCACATAGTCTGGTGTATCTGATGTGGCTTACAGCATGACCTTGGTTCACCTGATTCTTTTAGTAATGGGGGTCGCAATGTATCTAACGGCAAACACCTGCTGAGTTGTAGTTGCATTTTTAGTTGCATACATTTTTTATGAGCTTCAAACTTCCAGTTACAGTGTACAGTTAATAGAGTATTTTATTAATCAGACAATCCTTCATTTAATTATTTTAAGTGCTGGGTTGTCTGAGGTTGTCATGCAGAAGATTATATGTGTTTTGGAAGCAGTCAATTAGTAATATAAAAATCTAAAATGTTATTTTTGAAAAGCAAGAGGTTTAGGTACAAGAACAGTTATTAAAGTCATTCTTATTTTATCCTATACAAAAGACATTTTAGAACAAAATAATAAAAAGAATTGCGCTTGATGATTTATTTGATGATACATTTGGTGTTATTTGTTAATTTACATTATCTTCAAATTATTCACTCATTCACCGTAGTTAATGGAAATAAATTAACGCACCGTCGTCAGCCAGAAAATGGCGTATAAGTTGATTATGTAAGCAACTTATTAAATTACAGCACTTGAACATGGCTTGGCAGATAACACATACAGATTTGAGATGTTTTAAAGTAGAGTTAAATGATTCATAGTAATGCTCAAATGATGTGATAAAGACTTGGCATTATATTTTTTTTATAATTTTAATATTTTGTTTTTTATTTCTTCGTATTTTGTTCAAATCAGCTGTAGATGGTCGTCTTAACAAGTATTAGCTAAGAGGTAATGGTTTTAGCCACAGAATTGGCGGCTCAAATGATAACTGCCACTGAATCATCATCAGGTATACAATGTGTCTGCCTTAGCCAGGCTACAAAATGAAACTCTTGGGGTGTTTATGAGCTTTGAGTACTCTATATGGAAAAAGTAATACTTCTGATGGCACTGGTGCCATCAAGCCATCCACCTTGTTTTGTAGAAAATGTTTCAAGGAGATTTGTTTACATAGGACTTCTTAAACTAAGGTGCTGTTCCCCATCTAATTTCTTGCTACTTTGATATTCTAAATATCAACATGGATCAATAGGAAGAATTCTCAAAATTACATTTGCCCCTTAACAAAGTGGTACTTGGATGCAAATATTTCCGTGATATTTCTTTCAAGCTGACTAAATGGCATAGTTTATGTGAAAATTAAAATAGCTGACATTTTACAACAAATGTGGACAAAAATCAATTTCTGGTCTAACAATAAAACCCTACAAAGGTCTATCAGAGGATGCAAAGTTGAGAAAGGTGTTTCGGTAGCTTGATAACATCATCTGAAACGCATTGGTCAAACTAGAAAACGACCTGCAGTGCATTTTCTATCATTTCGGCAGCCTAAATTGTTGTCCACACAGGCCCATTTGCTTCAGGCAGTGCTCACAATATCATTTCAAAACATGAGAACAATACTCTGAAACTGTTGAATATTGAACAATTTGCAGGCATCTATGATCAGGAAGTGCTGTGTTGAGCTTCATTTTGTTCTACTGTATCTGACCTTAGTGTTACACATCCCATCAGATTATCTCAATTGAATACATATCATGCAAGAAAATCACAGGCAGCATTATGCACTTAGGTGTGTTCCCTGACCTGAAAGATTTCCTTGGAAAGCTGAGAATACATTACTGTGATTCTCAAGGTCAGGTAGAATACATCTATCCATATGAAATTCTTTGATCCATCACCATAGGGAAATCCTTGAAAAATTACCTGGGGGTCTGTGGCTTGGTTGCAGTGACAGACGGTCACATAGAGCCCAAACTAGCGGTCTGAAATAACCGGCTGTTGCCAGACATGTTGTTTGATTGCTTCTGGATAGGAAATGCAGATTTTGCTCTTTTAGGTCATTTGCAAGGCAGATGAGATGTCCTTTTCTCTGTTGTCTTGGTTTTAAAATCTGTTCATTAAGCCATTGTAAAAGATGTCACTGTATTGCTTGAAAGCTCCGACCATGATGTTCTAACCCAGGGTTTTCCAGCCTTTTGTCTTTGGCACAAGGCCATGCTTTTGCGAGTAACTTTTCCATTTTTATAATGTGTCTTTGATTGTATAATTTTATTGAATGCTACATAAATATTACTTTAGTGAAAGACTGAGGTCAAGGCCCAGTTTTGATTTACGATTTACTTTAGTTAGTTATTAGACACCTTCTTTTGATCATACTTTTATTTAATTTTAGTCCTGCTGTAATACATCCATAAAGCGTTTTGAATATCAGTTCAGTGTTCTATATCTCTGTAATTTGTAGCCATGATGGGAATTCTGTGAGACTATACTCAGATACATTGGTGCTTTGAGCTAAATACTAAGAGGAGCAGGCTAACACCTTCACAGTGACATTATGTTAAAATGTTGATGTTTGGTAATGTTCCTTCCCAGTCTTGTGACAATTTGTGAAATGGTGACGTTATTTAATCTAATGATTCATGTACAGGGACACCATATTCTTGTTTTTTTCGTGGTGGTGACCACAAATTTTAAACTAATGTATTTTAATGGGAAGCATCTTTCATGATAACAGCACAATTACGGTAGCGAGCAGTGTTGAAAAGCCAAAAATCTGCGTAAGGAGGTTGGTTGGGTTGGTGGACGGGTCAAACAACACATGACTTTTACCCTGGAGACCAGGGATCTCATCCAGCGTGTGGCAGTTCCTTTCCTTGTTGTTCTTTTCCTAACCACAAATGTTCCGTTGTTGTAGCACGGGGCGGTGTGTCCCATTGTTGTTGTTTCATTTCCTCATTGTTGCGTCCCCCAGAGACCGTGGGTCGTGTCCCGGCGGCCGTTGTTGTCCCCCAGAGCAGGCTGCTGCAGCCCAGTCTCACGACAGTTCGTGACATGGTCACGTTTCCATGATTTTCTCGTTAATTATAAACAAGAAAATTGTGTTCCTGTTGACGAATCAATAGATCATAATAACATCATAGTTTAGCAAGCTGAGATTTGCCAATTAGCAAGAACAAGCAATGCTAAGGATGATTGAGATGCCTTTAGTGTATTGGTCATAAGCCAAAATATTTTTAACCTTTCTAATAACTAACTTAAGTAAATACAGCAAAAGTCACAGGATCACCAAAGTTATTATAATTCATGCAGATGGGGACATGTCAGTACCAAATATAACGTCAATCCATCCGATAGTTGTTTTGAGTGATAATAGACTGAGTGTTCAGCTCTTTTCAACTCCCTTCATATTCAGAAATCCTTCTTTGCATACGATGACATTTATGATATGGCCCAAAGGGAGACAGAATATTGAATAGGTAAAGCTGTTGGCCAGCTTCTCTAAAGAACTCTGTGTTAAGCCCTAAATAAGGAGCAATGACGGTATTCCTGCCAAGATCTTTATGGTAAATGTGGAGCTTTGTGTGAAACTGTGGGCTGGATCAATACTGCCTCTCCTAGGATTTCTTCCATTCAAGATAACCTTATCCCAACAGAGAGGGTGCCCCTATCCTGAAGCACTTGATGTGAGTGACAAGAAGTGAATATCTTTTTCCCAAAGAGGCTTGAACCTTTTGTCATTATTGTTGCCAGATAAGAGACGAAATGATGTGGAAAAACACTAAGCTTTCCGTTAACCTGTGCTGTGCCTAATTTATCTTCTATTTCTTCTTATTTAACCAAGGTCTTACATGTGAAACATAAGTCATTATCACTAAAATGGCAAATCATAACACAACAATGCTATAGTTTGTGATTCAGAGAAAAATTAAACAATACAGAAATGAACAACAATGTGTCTTGATTGATGGCACAGTGCTGATGATTCTTTAGGATTATGATCTTGACTTAATGACAGGATCTTTACAGCATCGCATTTTTCCACAATATGGGATGCTCTGTTCCCTTTGACAGCAGTCTTAGTCACTACCAACCCTACTGTTGGCCTGAGGAGGGCTGCAGACAGGCACGTGCTACCGCTATCACCAGCTGTTTCTTTTTACCTGTCCGCAAAGAGCTTCACAGGGTGTAATATATGAAAGGGTCATCAGTTCCCATGGCATCCTTCCAGTTCTACACCCAACTGTGCAGGCACCCCAGCTAACCAGTCCCTCACTGGCTTCCTACTAGCGTATTTTGTATTTGTCTCATTCTTTTATTTACATAATGGTCTTAACACGGATACTGTTACAGTGGTTCGGAAAAAAATTGTGTGGTAGACGTTTTATCACAGCGTCCTTTACAAAATGTACATTAACTTATTTGTTTCTATAACAGATTATTCAAGTATTTTAATATTGTTGCAGCTGTATGTCTTCAATGATAAGATTTGGAAAACTGATTAGCCAGAAATCCTTCTGTTCACTTAATAAAATATAATTGCAAGAATGTGTTGGAGAGATGTATGCTTTGTTGTGATGCCAACAAATGCCCTGTCAGTGAACCCACTCCCATTTGGCCTAGCGTCTCATCAAGCGCAATCTTCATCAAATAGGGAGGTTGATGGTTTTCATTCAGAGACCCGATCATCAATAACAACTGCCGTTTGTGGCTCTTATCAGGACTGCCCCCACCTCCTATTGCCAAGGGAAGATTTCAGCACACTTCATCAGTTGATGAACATTTAACAGCTGTGGTAACTAAGTCTTTATTATTGTTATTGTCAAGCTTTGATGATGAGGGCTGACATTTCAATCTCACAGTGTGACTTTCACAATGTTGAGGTCAGTACCTGCCACATCCCTATGGCTCTTGTAATTGGAGCACCTTGGCACATTGAAATGTCTGGTTCACTTCCTCTCACAAACTGACAAATCCAACAAAAGAGGTTAAGACCAATAGATCTACTACAAATCCAATCAACATCCAGCCAAGTCATGCTGTTTGTCAGATGTTCTTGTGGAAAAGGTCTGCAGGAACACAGTGGGGTGTTGTACGGTGACCTGCATCACACAAGGAGTGGCATGTTGAAAGCTTTTGATTTATTGTTTCTTCATCTTTTTGACAAGACAGTAAGCTTCCAAGAATGTAATGGCAAGCTCCTGGGGTCTGCCATGTAAGGCCAAAAGTATGTGAACATACAAGAACGCGTAAAATATGGATATTTGGACAGTGGCTGTCGCCGTCTGACGTGACGAAAAAGCCACCCTTTGCCGTGTGTGTAGAACGTACTGGGGAGAGCAGCATGGAGACGGGGTGTAACAAGTACTATGTAAGATGGAAATTCCGCATAGGGAGGTTGACAGGGGTGGTGGATGGGTAAAACACAGGACTTTCACCCAGGAGAGTGGGGTTTATGTCCCGCGTGAACCGTCCCATTGTTGCCGCGTGTCAGGAAAGCCACTTTCTTCTTTAACCGGCCCGTCATTCCTGCGTGTCACAGAACCGTAAGCCCACCCACTACCTTTGTCTAAACCCAACTGTACCGGTCCCGCAAGTCATGAAACTTTAATCCCTCCCACCAGCCTCCACTAACCCTAGTCCAAAGGGGCGCCAATAGTCCCCACCAGCGCGTGTTATATGACGCTAAAGGAGAACCGACAATGACAAAGGCATCTGACCAAACGTATGTATTTTACAAGATGGGAGTGAGAATGTGTTGGGCCACCCAAGCATTCCACCTATATCGCATTATAGGTGACCATGTGTGTCCATGCACTTTTGACCACATAGTGTAAGTCAGAAAACATATACAGAAAGTATAGAAATCAATTTGTATGTATACATATATAGAATGTGTGCAAATATGTGCAAAGTCAACATTTATGAAATGCATTGCTTTATAATTGTATATGTATGCAATACAACAGGAGAGGAATTATATAATGAAGAGGATCAAAAGAGAAATTTGCATCAAGATGTTTTGACTTGTCAAGTTAATATGTGACAACTTCTTCAAAATAATGCTAAACCTGTTGACTTTGATTGCCAGTTGTTTTGTATGCTTAAGGCATGATCAAATATTAAATACTAGTTAGATGTATTGTTAGTTACCATTAAAGAAAGTTGCATTGCTTCTTTCATTTACTGACAGTGGCATAGAGTGTATAATAGGGTGAAGTGTAAAATTATTTTAATACGCATGTAAAAAAAACTGTAGTGTGATAAAAGAAAAAAAAACGTTTTCTCCTGATGGACAAATATAAATATGATTGTTGTAATAAAATTAAAATGTGTGTATTGTATTTTGCTAAAATATAATTTTGGGCTGGGCTTGTGTTTAAATATCATTAAGAAAAATATTCTAAACTTGAGAACATTGTCCTAATTAGCTATTATATATTTGAAAACAAAAGCATTAAGACGGGACACTACATACCCCAATGATAAGTGCTATCATTCATACTGTTAGGTGTGTGCCAGTCCTGAATTATTCATTGCCGTTTTAGTTATTCATGGTCCAGCTAGTAGTGACACATTACCTCCCGATGTATTACATAACATGTATAATAAGATGGCAACAAAGCAAGAGCACAATAAAATGATGGATATGCAACACAGCTACTAATTTAGCAAATGTTTCAGCAATAGCCTACCTTCTTCACAGCCTAAAAGATTATCCTCTGGAGTTTTTTTGTTACCTCTACTGGATCTATGGAGCTTTTTTTTTACTTGTTTATTTAAATCACACAGGTGACGCTATCCACATTCTGCCACGGGTTTCATACTGTTCCACTGATTTACAGGTGGTAGAAACATGTTGAGGTAGGAGAAATGCACCATTAAAGGCAGTGAGGAAGAACACTGAAAGCTAGTGAAGATGGATGTTTACAAAGTAGGATTCTTTTTTTTAAATCAGCTTTAAAAATGTTTATGGGAAAGGAAATGCATTTACCGGTGATTAGACCGGAAGAATACACAATGCGTTTTCAAAAGGTTACTTTACATTAGCTGGTTGCATGAGATGACATACAATTACAGTTTGTGCAAAACAGTGCTTACAGAATCTGTGTCGTGGCAAATAAGAGGAAACTCAAAATACAGCATTACAAGATTTCCCCTCAAAGACACTAGCAAAGCAATAGAAAACACTAGGAGGGACAAGAGACAAAGAAGACTCATGAAAGGACTGTCAGATATTAAGTTGGACTTTAGGGGCTGCTGATAGGTGCCAGTCTTCCATTCTACCAGAGGCAGCGCCTGAGCCAATGAGATAAAGGCCTCTGTGTTTGCGAGGGCCAAACAGTAATACTCTGAAGGGGCAATTAATCTCTTTGGTGACATGAGCTTTGGAGAAATGGCCTGGTTAACTCCTGGTGGCGTGCTGAGTCTTGATCAAAACCCTGCTGCTTTTCTTTCATCTCGCAGCAGACAGAACCGTGACGTTTCCTGCAGCAGAGATAACTTTCTTGAGGTTTTGTCTCTGTTTGAAACTGTACCTGAGCTGAAAAGACAGGCTCTATCCTGGAATCACTTCAACAATCTTTTGAAGAATTTGCTGTCGGAATAATGTATGCAAGCAGAATATACAGACACTTAGAGCATCTTTCCAGCAATTTCTCTGTAGTGACATACTAGACTAACTGGCAGACCAATGTGTCAACTCTGAATCCGGCTGTAAATCAAAGCAAAGGAGACACTTGGGTGTTCCTCTTCTAGGTCTGGATGTCACATTGACTCTCACTCCTTTTCTTCAATCTCTTGGAGTTGTCTTGAGACGGCCTATGGGCAACCATGCTAGGACTAACAATTTTAGTATGCCTGAGGGGCACCAGCATTCTTAGCATATGCTCCAAATTACAGTGACTGAATCATTGGTGATTAGTGATAAATGAAGTGGATAAAACAAGCAAGGTTCAAAGAAAATAAATACATCACAATGCTAATCCACTGCTCAGCATCATCCTCGCTCTGCAAAACAACCACACAGTGTGTTTTTTAAATAGTGTGATTCGATTGAAATGTAATTTAATTTTGAGAATGAAGCCAATGACATACTTGAACTTGAAACCGCCCATTGAGTGCATCTGTTTTATGGCTCATCTATGGTTCCAGCCCATATTGCAGCCAAGATTAATGCTGTCAACATAAGGTAATGCACACAGTGTTGTTCAAGGTGTTCTCTGTCACAATTGCAGGGAGGAGGGGGGGATAATATATTATTAAGGCTTGCGGTTCGATACGAGACAATAGTGGTAATTTTGGATGAGGAGTGACTTTCACGCAGAATACTAATACGTCAAACAGTTTTCTTACAAATGACTCTGTTGCTGAAAGCACAACAATGCACACACAGCTGAAGTTCCTGCTGGATTTTAAATATTTGACTGCTGCTCTCCTTTATAACCTAGTGCTTGGGCTGGATTACTTCTGAAAACACTGACTGTGCCAGAATCACAGGGGTATCAATTAGTATAGAGAACATTATGTACGTGATTTAAAACTTCAATAAGTAATCAGGGTTGCCCAAGTTATTCCTCCTGGGCAAAAGTTAATTGGGTCAATTATGAATGGGTGCATAATTTATTTATCACCATACATAAGGAGTTAATAACTCCTATGAGAAAACTTGATTATTCTGTTCAGCAAACATGAAACTGGTTCATGGTTTTTTGAGCAAAAGAGCAAGTCTTCTGGGACCCTCATTCAGAATACGGAGGATGAGTTTGTATGTGCTCAAATTGGCCACTGGATTCTTGTTATTAGGAAGTCCTCGGTGCCCATGCAGCAGCTGGTGCTACGTTAATTTAAAGACTAACAATCTCAGGACAACAGTGGTAACCAACAGTAGTCTGGAGGAGTTCATAAGCAGATGAGGCAATGTTTTGACAGGATCCAAGCCCCCTGATAACCAAGCATAACAGATCTGTCTGCTCTATTTGTCCATCTTTGCCGAGTGCATAATTCTACATGTCTCATAGCCAAACGAGCCTCACTATCAGTTTGATATATGAACAGAATGTGACAGAGGTGGTATGGAGCAGGCGTGTTGTCTTCATGCATTCAGGCCGCATACCCGAACACTTTGACGCCGCTTGCACCCCATCAACCCCCTCTCTGCCTACACGCCATTCTGGACAAGACCTGAATCAAAGAGAGGTCAGGATGATTGAAGATAATCTTGTGTCTTATCATGTTGACTATGATATGATGTGACTCTGGGTGAGGGGGGGGGGGGAAGAAAGATAGAGAAAGATATGTAAATGTTTTTTAAACAGGGGTGGAATCCTGTAACTCACTGTTGGAGTTCCTGGAAGAAGGGACATATCTGCTCTCATGAAGAAGAATGCACCATTGTGTGTGTGTGTGTGTGTGTCTGTGTGTGTGTGTGTGTGTGTGTGTGTTTGTGCATGTGCACGCGCAGGGGGGCGGGGCTTTACCACAATATCTCCATTTTCAATGCCTTACCTCTTAAGAGCAGAAAAGTTGCATGCTTGCTCTTCATATTCAACCAGATTCTGAATACCTCAGCACCCATTTAAGTCATAAACCTTATTTGTTCAGCACTTAGAATTACTTGGGGACCTCTAGTAACTGGTACTAATTATGGAGGTCATCTGTGATCGTTATCCCATGGGAATCTGCCACGACAAACACAGAGGTTGTGTTATAATATTAGTCCTGTGCGAGTCGGATTTAGCAATCACATCTGGTCCCCTGGTAATACTAGTTTAGTGCAAATAGGGCTATATTCTTCTAAAGCTCTACATCATATTGCTTGTAGACTGTTGTGTCAGCATATATAAATTATTGAAAAGAATTGTTAGTCAAAATGAATATTTGCACATTCCAAATTAGTGTGGAGAGCATTATTAAAACCAACACACTCTTTTTTTCTTGAGTCATAATTGTGGTATCAAAGAAGCGCTTGGCAATTAAAGGAACCATTAATTTTTAGAGCAGGCAACAATTGTGCACAGAAAAGCGTGTGCATTTCCAACATGCCAGACTTTTCGTGGGCAGCCCCAATAATAGAACAATATTCAACCACAACCCCACTTGGTGAGGATCAGTATATTACAATATCTCTTCACCTCCCAGGTATTTTACATGCCATATGTTCAATAATGCTCAAGCCCCCACTCAGTCATCTGTGCACCTAGAAGGCTAATCGTTGGGTAAACAAACAACTCCAAATGTGTTGTAATAGGAGCTCAGCTCTCTCCTGAGGTGAGATTATGATGACAGTGAATCAATGGGCTTCAATAACAAGGCTCTAATTTAAATCCTCTGTATGGACAGAAATCCCTGCTGTCTAAATGTAGCCACCAGTAACCTTTTTTTTCACCACTTGACAAAAGATGACTAAAGATGACTTGGCCATGTGCTGCGATTTGTTTCTTTTAAACAGTATTAGTTAGTATCCAGTTCTTTAATCTCCCCCAGCAGTATACAGTATTAGCAGCTAATTTCTTTAAAAACTAATATTCTAATGCCAGAGTAGAGAGAGAGAGAGAGTCTAATGTTGGTGTCCTCCACCACAAGATTACTGTTACATCTCATGTTTGGATGATCATTCAATAATACAACAAAAATGTAATTAGGAAGATGTGCATTTTAATTTATATTTAGCAACAAATGCATAGTAGTAAAACACAGAAAATGATCAAAAACAACCCAACACATTAAGAGCCCTGTCTTGCACCCGGTGCAGCGCGGTGCAAAGACCGCCGCAAGTGTCTTTGCTATTTTAAGACCGACACAGTTGTCAATTTCCCGTCGAGCGCCAACGTCGTTTGAATACCAAGTGCACCTGCACTTATGGGCGTGCTGTCTTACAGGGCGGTGTGTTCAGGTGAATTCTTGGCGTATTTCTATCTTCATCAGCGAAAGTGATCGCGCCATTGACCAACAAAAACCTGGTCTGAAGACAGTAACGCTGCACTTCATTGTTATTTTAACAGTGAATTAGTAAAATTCACCTAGGCTTATGCACAGTGTACACACACACACACACACACACACACACACACACACGGAAGCACAGCAACACACACATGCAAAAGATTCAAAATAAAAATATTAAGGTGCTAATCCACCATCATAATAGTAATGCGCCAAGGCACAAACACGCCTGGCTTTTAAAGGGAATGGGAGATGTCACTCTGGTTGGTTTATTGCATGTCACGCCCAGAAAACACCTATGATTAATGAAGACACCAAGTACCCTTTTGAATCATGAGCCTGGCACATGGACCCTTTGTTCCGCCGTCAAACTATAGCAAAAGTGGATTTGGACATGCCCTTAACTCACTTTTGCTGTGCGCTTAGATCGTTAAAACATGGTCCTAACAGTAGTTTCATTAAATCACAGTTAGATAATTCAAAAATAAATTGCCCAACACGTGTCTATCAAATTGATTACAAACATTTTTAAAAATCCAACTAGGCTACAGAGCGATAATTCCTATGAATACTGTACATGTCACTCAAAGTAGCTTTATGTGTTTAAAAATAATAGCATACTGTAATACTGTATCCCAAGACCTTGATCTACACCACAATGACCTTAAAAAATGCATTTTCTCATTTTCCGCTGTGAGCTTGCAGCACCTGGACATGATGCTTGGGGGGGACACTGCCTGGACCACAGTGGAAACCAATGTTTTCAGTTTAATGTTGGCAGTTGATTAGGACTGGGTACTGAATTATTAAGTATTGAAAAATGCCTTGTCATGCAATGCCAAATTTCAATACAAATTGGAGTATATCTCATCAGCATCAGTAGGCCAATAAGCACGCAGCATGCTTCTACCAAGATCTATTGCTGGTGATTGGCTGTCTAACTTTACACGTCAGAAAGGCACGCAGTAAAAAGTCTACGTTACGTACAGAGCCGTAGTAGGTGCTGAGAAATAAATAAAAAGATTTGTGCCGCAGTGTAATGTTGTAATTTAGTTTCTTGTTAAAATGGATTTTATACAATTGGTATTGAAACTATTATCAAGTTACCCTACCACATTGGCATGGGAAAATTTTAAACGATACCCAGCCCTACAATTGATGGATCTTTGTCTCTATCAATCACGAGCTATAGCAACAATAAGTCACCGTCTATGATTCTGCTCATTCCTCTATGGTGGCAAACAAAAGTTAACAAAACAATAACAAAACAAAAAAGATAAGAACTTATCTTAAGGGGTTTAGGTTGTGAAAATCTTTCCTCTCCTCTGTCCTCTTCCTGCACCTCTGCTCTGAAAGCCACTTTTGGTTGACTCTCCAGGTCCACCATCTCAGCCTGTAACCACATCTTTGTCAGACTTGTATCCTCCACGGTACGGGGGTTAAGGAAGTGCAACTGTGCATCAACTTGCCTACTACTTCTGTATACAACTCCCAGCTTGTTTTTTTTATTTTCATGGTTAACTTAACGTCCTTGTCAGACAGAGACCACACATCTTGTCTGCATGGCTCAAGCATGGGAGGCTAAAGCTTTCTCCTGACAGAATATCAGTGAATTCACTGAAAGTTTAAGTGATTTGTGAACAGCCTGCAGGACATCAATGTCCTGCTCTTCTAGGGAAAGTTTGCTCTTTCTGTCATCACACAGAATGTGTCTGACTGCTTTCTCTAAGATGCTCTCTGCTATGGCGGGTTTAGAGCTCAGCGAGCAATGTGGTCTTGTCCATAAAGAAACCATTGAGTTACTAAATGAAATCTTTTGGTTTAAAATATAACACTACAAATAATAAATTGAGTCACTTGTCAAACTGGGAGTCTCAATTCAACCTGATGTTGATGACCTAATGTTCAGTTCTTTCATTGTCTATCTTACACTAGCCGATGAGACACACTAAGATTTTCAGTTAAACCCTTACCTTGAAGACAAATTTTTATGTTTTTAGAATTAAAAAAACTAAATACCTCATGGCTTTGTACAAAAAACAAAGATCCCTGAAATATTCAGTTTACTGACTTGAGATAAATAATATAGTGTGATGACTTTGACTGCCCAGCATGAACCACAGTCAGCGGCAATTAGTCAATCTGCAGAACTTGGTACATGATATAGATCTTTTTAAGAAAAGTGTACTGCAAATATTTGGGAAGAGATGATGATTATGTATTGTTTTAGTAACTCACCACATTTAATTTAGCAAGACACACTAAAGAAAGAAACACCTGCAGAAGGATATGTTATAAGATGCTAGGAGTAAAAAAGGACATTCAAGTCCCTCTGACAAAGATATAGAGAGCTACAGCCCATTGGAATAGGTGGGTGGGCGATAATGTCTTCCCAGAGGCCCCACCAAGCCCAGCACCCATATCCCCCCAGGAGAGAAGATAGGTGCAGTACGCACACACAAACAGAGTAGTTATTCACCCAAGAGAGTCCTGAGCCATACAGGTGAGACCACACATGTATCACTTCAATTTATCATTCTCACAGGGCAGGCTTTGCAAACAATCCGTAGCTGTGCTAGATCAGCTGATATGAAACATGGCCAGACGCTGGTGTCCCGGCAGCCTGCTGTCCTGAGATGGCGAGGTTGCAAAACAGGGATTATGTCATTGTGGATTGCCGCAAGTATAAACAAACATGTCATCAGTACGCTCTGATGGAATATTGCTATCTCTGTTCTAAAAGGCATGGCGTAACAACTTATTTTAAAGTACTCAGATACCAGTATGTCTGTTGGCTTTCATCTTGGTGCGTTTAATTAAAACTTAAACTCACCTCACTGATATTATAGTTTAATTATCTGTACAATGCAGTTCATAAGATTGGTCATATGTCTCACTGTGAAATTCATTATCATATAATAGACAAAATGACATGTTAAAGTAAAATCCCAAAACATGTTGGAATATTGAATATTCGCTTCCTGCTACTGTCATTAAAAAAGTGCTCCATCAATTTAACTTCATGTGTTTGTGTGCTGATTTAGATGCTTTTTCCTGTGAAATCTACGAAAACATATAGAATGTAATAATGATTGTTTCCCCAATAATTAGTACCAAACTATATACTTAATTCCTGGAAATGTCTTGAAAATTATTAAGACATTACAGACCTGAAAAATAAGGCATTACTAAAAGGTCCATGCTAAAGATCTCATTGTACAGTGGATTTAGGTAACATGCTGATGAGGATTATTGCAGGTCAAATGCACATGCAATTAGAATCTTTTTCTTTTGTAACTTTTTTGGGTGCACACAACCACCTACGCTGTTATGTTAGATATATAGAATGTGCGGTGAGACAAACTTGGTATTATTCATCAAAGTAAGCAATTGAAGACAACAGCATCTGTGAATGTGGATTATCTGAAGAGATGATTCAAGATTCAACTATAACCAGTTCACAGCATTGCAACTTGTCTTTTAATACACAGACCACCACAACAAGTAAGTCTAATGTATTAGTTTCTGAGCATGGGTGTTTATTCTGAGCTTTCACTACATAGAATAGGCATATCCAGTTGTAATGATATACGTGAGATTTAGGTTGTGTAAAGTATTTTAAAGACATTGTTTTTCTCACCTCCAATATTGGTGTTAATCATCATTCACCATGGAGCATTTACTGAAGTAAGAAAAATAACTTGGAAGGACCCAAGTCACAGTGGTAAATGCCTGATGGTATTAAATTCATTTGCATTGGGTCCTCAAATTTTTTCTCATACTTTAGATTTCATAGGGCAGCACTAAATTCCCCTTCTCTGTTAAAATCACATATTCTATACCGCATGCACCATGCATGCAAATTCACCCCATCATCGTCACCTCAAAGTGTGAGACAATCATTGGTGACAAAATGCTGTTGTTATGGCCTGGCCTTTGGAACCCCACCGCTTTTTTAACTTTTGTTTTATAGCGTAGCTGTGCATGAACGAAGGTGCCACTGTATGTGAGTGTGAACGCAGCACAATTCTGTGATAAGGATGGACAGTCAGAGAAGAAACCGATTTAATCCTTGCGAGACAAATCAGGAGAGGGAGAGATATGGTGGCCTTTGAACCTAAACACCAGCTTGCCTGAGCAATTTTAACTATCAGCAAAAAAGTCAACTCCCAAAATAGGTTGTGCTCCATATGCTTCAGGTTACACCACTGTATATAATCACCACTGGGGCTTCCTGCACCAGCTATAAAATGCACACTTGTAGAGATGGATGTGGTATTATGTGACCATGGAGTTGGTGTTTTTTTTTTTTCCCTTCTAGTGTTGTTTTCAATGAACACCACACATAAGAGTATCTGTCGGATGGTAAAAATGTATTCTCTGGGGATCTCAAGATTCATACAGCAGGTTGGAAGCCTCTAGATGGCTGTGCCAATGATCCTTATGAACAGCATTCAGCTGAGAAGACTATTTTAACAAAACAGTATATCTTACAAAATGTCCCGGTTTTCTTATACAGTGTGTGGAAATGTGAAGCAGTTAAAGCAAATGGAGGGTGATCAGTGTGTGCGTTATCTACCTCGCTCTGCACAGCTATTCCCAAATTTCTCTTGTTTGCACTTCATTGCTCCCAACTGACAAACCCTCTGCTCTCAGCCTTCAATTGTCAGATGCAGCTAAATCTATGTGTCTCGCCAATTAGAGGAAGAGGAGCCTGGGAAAGCCAGCCTGCTATGTGTCTCGACATTTCAGTCTGGATAACAGCTTGGATATGCCAGTGGTTAGGCGAGTCATATAAGGTGCAGTCTGCCAAGAGAATATGTGCACTCCTGGAAACGTAAAGATCAATACTTTGCACAGTGGCATTCCCCGATAATTGCAGTCAGAATAGTCTTTGTGTATCGACATCATCACAAGATCTGCTTGTTTCACTGTCAATCACCGATACTTTAATGATCGATGATAACATTATCCAGACACTGGCACCAAATGTTGCTTTCTGCAACAACTTTAACTTGAAGCAGCACAAATGCGCTGTACATGAAACGGGTGAGATGAAGCCACTAGATTGGAAATAATGGCAACAGCTGACTTTATATGATAATAAATGTATTTGTCAATTTTCAAAAGATAGGCTATATCCATATTTTTAAATAAAAATGAGTCAAATAACTATACGTAATTGGAAAGGTGTCACATGTATTGATACAACTGAGAATAATTACCTGATATCATGTCAGTGCTGTGTTTAGAATATCAATCAAAACAGCTTTAAAACGTTTGGGTTGTAAATACAAGCTAAAGACAGTAATATAATAACTGTGGTATTAAATATACAGTGGCTTGAGAAAGTTTACACACACATGCTGAAGCTGATTAAAAGGTAACAAAAAACCATCTTTTGGAAATTGATTTTAAAGCCTTAATTAAAAAAAAATAGGAAAATCCAGCCTTTGAAAGACACCAATTTTCTTTGTGAATGAATAATGTATCAAAATCATGGTTTGATTTCAGTTAGCTTAATAGCTGGTTTGATTTGCACAGAGAGATGATCTTATGGAAAGTTCCCCATGCCAATCTCTATGTATGGTGAAGGGTCTGTGAGGATGTGGGGGCTATTTTAATTCCAAAGGCCAAGGGAACTTTATCAGGATGCATATTATCCTGGATCCATGAAAAAACTGGTCTTTAAAATAAAATGTGCCTGCCTCTATAGGAATTTAACATATTTAACATCTCCTGTGTATACTCATGTCCCGGTGTCCTTAAACGGTTGTATTTTCCTAAATTTTTTGAATTAAGGCATTAAGATCAATTTCCAAAAGATGCTTTTTTTTTGTCCTCTTTTTAGTCAACTTTATATAAAACTTGTATTTATATATATATATATATATATATATATATATATATATGTTCTTTATCTTTAATAGACAATCAAAGATAATGTAACTATAACACACATTTGCTGATGTTTCTGTCATTTTTGACGAGGCTAGTTCACACACATTTCTTTTTCCATATTGCATTTGTAATGTCCTAATGTCTTGAAGGTCTACTAAAGCCTACACAGTCAATTACTGACTGTTTGCTGGCATTAGGTGTGAATTAGTCTCAACATGAAGACTCACTTGAAGTGAAAAAATGTCACCGCGCCGCTACCCCCTCTCTCTTGTTACCATGGAGTTGTGCTTGTGAGTGTCACCAGTATTGCTCGTTAGTAGACATTGTTTAAATAAGAACCTACCACTTTGTCCCAGAACTTACCTGACTTTGTGCCAAGCATCATTTTTCTTTTAAACATGTGATCTTGAAGGGAAAGGGCACACAAAAGAAGACTACCAGAAAGTGAAATAACGATCTTCTCCACGGACATCTTACTTTTTGTTGTCAGACTTTTGGTATATCATCATGGAGCTTCCAGGCAATTTCACCGAGGGCTGTAAGAAAATTCTCAATATTCGATCCTTTCTTTTTCTTCCATCATGATTCAATCCCACACTGCCTGCTTCCTCACAATGACTTGAGAAGTAATTAAATTGTGTCCCAGTGAAAATGAATATGGGTCCAAATTTCCCTGCACCGCACCATGGCCAGTGGGTCTTCACCCTGGGAGTTGTAAAGCTTTAATGCTGTATAGCCCAAACATCACCATATTACCGCAGGTCTTGGTCCTTTTTTATCAACACCTTTGAGTTCTGAGCAAGCGCTGTTGGATTGTCTCTCTCTTCCCTGATGTCCACTCATTTTCAAATTATATCTTTCCCTGTTTCCAAGTTGAGCACCAAAACAGTCACTTTTTACCATCTTACACTGTTCATGGCTACATCAAACTCTTTTCCCATAATTGTTTGTTGTAGTTCAATTTCAGCTCAGATTTCTGGCAGTTCTGCAAATGCATGCACATACAAAGCCATTTTATAAGGTTTAAATATCTTCAACCCTGTTAATATGTAAATTATATTGCAACCTGTCCCTTCTTACACTTCTGTCAGACCTGCTTGCATGTACTGTATGTAAGTGTGGAATTGCTTTGCACCTAATAAGATGTGTGAAACATGTTTTTGTCATTGTTTGACATACTGTACAAGTGATTCACTGTATAGTACATTCAAGTTGTATATTACATTCAAGAGATTAATTAGACAACATGAACAACATGTATCTTGTTTTTTAACACATATTCCTGTTTTCAGCTTTCTTCCTAAGATTGATGATTCAAGACCTTAATAATTCAGCTAATTGGTAAAAAATAATTAATTGCATGGTCTGTAAGAACAACGTGATCTTAGTCTCTCTCCAATAAGTCCTCACCATACTACTCCAGCCCTCAGGTCCCTCGCCATCCTTCCCAGTCCTCACCATACTACTCCCCCTCAGGTCCCCTCGCCATCCTGACCAGTC
>NW_022603018.1:0-25650 GCF_008692095.1 Etheostoma spectabile
TGAAAATTAGATGTTCCAATACCAGTATCACCTCCGATCTGACTAAAATGCTAGGCGTGTGAAGTACTGAGTTTTTGCACCGATCCAATACCACCCTACTAAAGACCCTGAAGAAAATCTACGTTAGTATTTTATTTTATGTTCTTTTTCTGTTAACTGACTGTCAAACTGGATAATGAAAGAAAGTTCTGTGGCATTCATTGTTTGAGGGTTTAACCTGAGCCAGACTGACCACAAAGATGAAATCATATCACATACATACATACATACATACATACATACATACAGGGATAGTAGTACACAGCTGTTAAACACAACATACACTCACCGCCACTTTATAGGTACACCTGTCCACTGCTCGTTAACAACTTAATTTCTAGCAGCCATCACATGGCGGCAACTCAGTGCATTTAGGCATGTAGACATGATCAAGAATCTCCTGCATTCAAACCGAGCATCAGTATGGGGAAGAAAGGGATTTGAGTGACTTTAAACGGCATGATTGTTGGTGCCAAAGGGCTGGTCTGAGTATTTCAGAACTGCTAATCTACTGGGATTTTCACGCACAACCCCATTCTAGGGTTTACAGAGAATGGTCCGAAAAAGAAAAACATCCAGTGAGCGGCAGTTCTGTGGGCGGAAATGCCTTGTTGATGCCAGAGGTCAGAGGAGAATGGGCCAGACTGGTTCAGCTGATAGAAGGGCAACAGTGACTCAAATAACCACCCGTTACAACCAAGGTGGGCAGAAGAGCATCTCTGAACGCACAGTACGTCGAACATTTAGGCAGATGGGCTACAGCAGCAGAAGACCCATCGGTGTGCCACTCCTTTCAGCTAAGAACAGGAAACTGAGACTACAATTTGCACAAGCTCATCGAAATTGGACAATAGAAGATTGGAAAAACGTTGCTGGTCTGATGATCTCTATTTCTGCTGCGACAGTCGGATGGTAGGGTCAGAATTTGGCGTCTACAACATGAAAGCATGGATCCATCCTGCCTTGTATCAACGGTTCAGCGTGTGGTGGTGTGTCATGGTGTGGGGAATATTTTCTTGGCACTCTTTGCCCCTTGGTACCCATTGAGCATCGTTGCAACGCCACAGCCTACCTGAGAATTGTTGCTGACCATGTCCATCCCTTTATGACCATAATGTACCCAACTTCTGATGGCTACTCAGCAGATAATGTCCATGTCATAAAGCTGGAATCATCACAGACTGGTTTCTTGAACATGACAATGAGTTCGCTGTACTCAAATGGCCTCCACAGTCACCAGATCTCAATCCAATAGAGCATCTTTGGGATGTGGTGGAACGGGAGTTCGCATCAGGGATGTGCAGACCGACAAATCTGCGGCAACTGTGTGATGCCATCATGTCAATATGACCAAACTCCCTGAGAATGCTTCCAGCACCTTGTTGAATCTATGCCACGAAAATTGAGGGTTCTGAAGGCAAAAGGGGTCCAACCCGTTACTAGCATGGGGTACCTAATAAAGTGGCCGGTGAGTGTATATGACACACTGGTATTGGATCAGTACTCGATATCAGCCGATACGCAAGTTCAGGTATCAGAATCTGGAAGTTAATAAAAAATAAAATAAAAAATACGGTAAAGGACCATATCTAGTGAAAATACATGCATCTGGCGGAATTTCCTGCGGCACCAAGCAATCCCCAAAGTGGATTGCTCTACAGTATAGACTGTGGACATGGTAACTTTGGAGGTCCTTGTGAAATGATACACCACAACAAACTAATTTCCTGAAACTCCCATTTGACCAATACATGGTCATTAAACAGAGTTTGTGCAGGACTTCCAAAAATTCAATTCAAGACTTTTTTACTTGATATCAGGATTAACCAAATGATAAATCAATTACGTTTTTTCTAAAATCAGCACTTGCCCATTTTAAAATGACGAGCTTCTTTGCGGATGTACAGATCTGACGGTGTTGGACCCAACCTGAGGCATAAACAGCCTCCCATGCACACAATCCACTGTCAGTTTACAGGCGTATAAGGTCACCCAACAGCCTACAAGGATAACAATATTTATAGCTAACTTTACTGCCTACAGCAGGTAAGAGAACAGCTTTTTTGAGGGAACAGAATGCAATGCTAGGAAGTAGAATAAAAAAGCATCAGAATTTGAAGTAGAGTGAGACTTCTTCCTTCAACCCTTCATCTTCCCTCTCCTGTACGAGAACTTATTCATTTCATCCCCATGCCGCTATTTAGCTCCAATTCTATGAGCTTTACTATCCTGTTTTCTATGTAAAGTCTTTTGAGATGACACTGAATCCATTCTAGTTAGGTACATAAACATGAACTTGAGTTAACTGCAGCCAGGAGCAAGGGTTAGCACGAGGCTACCCAAGCAGTCGCGGCCTTGGCCTGGTCCTCGTAGCAGGCTGCTGCCATCCAAACAGGGCAACATAAAAGGCAGTGTGAGAGAAAACGTATGTTTTACTTTAAAAAAGACCACAGCAGGTTTTTGAAACTCCCGTTTATGGAAACTTCATCTCTTACCAGTCTTTTTTCCTCACACCACCTTTTTCTCTTCCAGTTCTCTCCTCTCTTTTTCCCTCGCTGCTATCTCCAGCTCCCGTTGCAGAGCAAGAGCTTTTTTCTTTTTCACTCGCTCCCTAAAAATGAGACATCAAGTCAGTATAACAAACTGGAGTAAATACAATACAAAAAATCTCTTTTACAGTCTCCACCAATTCAAGTTTCAGTTTATCAATGTTTCCTCTATGTTGATTTTAAAATCAACAAATTTCTGCCACCACAGTATTACAAATAGGGCAGACGCACAAAAGGGTAGGGCTGCACAATTAATCAAATTTTTATCACAATCACTTTTTTTTGGGACTTTCCACGATCAAATTTGCGTGATAGAGAGTTTTTTTTTTTTTTTTTTTTTAAATGAGTCATTTCATGGAACAATCCGGGTTTTTTTGCACAGCGCATCTACTGCTCCGTAAACCCCTGTCTGCTCATGTGCCAGTCAGTTGTTCCCTGCATCGCGCAGCTTAGTTTCAAGATGTAGACAGTCACAGAGGACAGAAGAACGGGAGGAAAACTAGTCGGTGGCGGTGCCAGTTAGCTTCAGTTAGCTCACAGGCTCTAGGGCGCGAGTAATATTTTTCCTCTAGGACGCACCGGTGCACATAATGTCCTCGCATCCGCTGCAATGTTGTTATATGGATATGGTTTAATTTTGCATTACATGACCCATTTCTTCTGTAAAGCCGTGCCTGTGTTTGGATCTCTCCTCTATTCTCTCTCGTCTTACTCTGGGCAGCCCGGCCACACAGCGCCGGTCCACACTTCTGACATTGTCTACAGTTTTAATTGTTATTAACACAACTGTATATTGTTAAATATGAGTGGAAAACCTGTATTTGTACCAGTGTTTCCGCTGGTAACTCTGCCATCGCGGCGGCCACAGCGAAGAACACAGAAGAAGTCATTGAATGCAACTAACTTCAGTTCGTAGAGTAACAGCGTGTGAGACGGAGCTGCTGGACCTGGGCCAGAGATGTGACCCATGGCCAGAATGTCATAGTTCATAAAAATGCAGTGCAGTGACAATACAGACATTTCATACACACAACGTGTTGCTGGACCCGTTCATAATGAGTCAGCCGTCTCTCTGAGCCTATGTGACAATAAAATTTGTCTTAGTTAAAATCAACAAATAATCGTGAGAATAATCGTGATCACAATATTGATCAAAATAATTGTGATTATCATTTCGGCCATAATCGTGCAGCCCTACAACAGTGTTTCAGCTATGTACACCGTGCACATTATACAGGGTACTATTGTTAGGACAGTTAAAGACAATATAATACCTTTCAGCAGCAGCTAGTCGCTCTCTCTCTTTCTCCATTTCTCTCTCTCTCTCCAGCTTCAGCTCCAGCGCTCGGCGAGCCTCAGCCAGCTTACGAATTCGCTGTTCCTCCTCCTCGGCCTTCTTCTTGGCCATCAACTCCTGTTGCCGCTTCTCTTCCTCCTTTGGTTTTAAAAAACACAACAAAAGCCTGATTGCAATATGTAATGGCAAAGAAAATTAATTTACTAAAAACTTCCCTACACAAGATATTTCTTTTTTTCTCAGGGTAAAGTCATCTACACTTGTCAGAAAATCTGATATGGCTTCAAATGAACTGGAGAGCGCTCTGCATGCAAGTATTTAATATTGACATTTTTGCTTTTTGCAACATGTAGTCTATAATAGCAAGAACATTCTTTGCAGTGGCACAAGATTGATATATGGCACCAAACTAAGCGTCGCTCCAGCAACAGAAATGACTACAAAAATGAATAAAAGAGCGTTCCCTCACCGCTTGTTGAACCTTCTTCTTTTTAGCCTCTTCTTCCAACTTCCTCTTCTGCTCCAGCTCCTCTTGACGTTTAATGACCACCTTCTTCTTGGCCTTCTCGTCTGCCTGACGCTGCAAGAAGAGGCACAATACCAGCATTAGACAAATGGGTTCCATCTGTTTTTTTGTGAATATACAGATTCAGAGTTACCAAATTTGTTGTATACCTTATCATTTTTCTCATCAATATTAGCCATTTTTTGCTCATCTTCTTTTTCTTTTCCTCCTCCCTCTGCTCTTTCTTTTACTTTGGCCTCAAACACTCGTCTGAGCCTCTCATCCCTCTTCCTAAAACAGAAATGTTAAAGTAAAAAAAACAACGTAAAAACAAATAGATTACCAAACCTTTTAGTCAGAGCAAGTAAAGAGGTTGAGTGTTAACCTTTTGAGTTCATCCTGCTTCCTTTTCTTCTCCTCCTCCATTTTTTTCATTCTTTCCTCCTCTTGCTCCTGCTTCTTCTTAAGTGCTTCCAGTTTGTGACGCTCTTTTGACTGAGAAATGAGAAAATAAGGATTTAGGAAACTTGTGTTGACAGAAATGAGCTAACCCACTGTAATAAGTGCCAAAAGAACCCAAAGTAGCAGGTGGAGCTCATTCATGTGGAAACCGATCACCATACCAGTTGAGTTGACGGATGAAGCAAAAATCCATCCTGACAGAGTTATTCCATGGTCTTATAGCATTAAATCAATTGTGCTAAGACTGCCGAGGTCTTCCCTTCCTTTGATCATTAGTTTCCAAACACCTGTGTGGACTATTTCAACAGACTAAGTGTAGAAAAAGACATTACTGCAAGATATAAACTACAGACCATGAGCCTACACTGCTTACGGAAGAGTAGGCTAATACTCAGGACAGATCTTGTGTACCTTTAAACAAGCTACATTACCCAGCGAAACATAGCTTCAGTCATGTTCATGGTATTTAATGTAACATAGTTTTATCTGACTGACACACAGCATAGCACATCATTACAAGTGTCCCCCGAGAAGCGCAGCTGAACGCCACCTGATTACAAGAACAAATTACTCGCCAAAACAACACAGACCCCCAAAAATGGCACAATGACATTAGCTGCAGTGTGCTCCCCTCAGCAAGTACACATTAATCCCCTGACACTAGACACCGTTTAATGAACAACCCAAATAGTGAAATGGCTTCTGGTTCAGATGGATTTTTACTTCTGAAGGTGTGTTTCAAAGTCAAACAGTGAGGTTACTAAAGCAAATTAGGAGATTTAAATGATTGTTAGATTAAAGATTGCAAAAAAAAAAAAAAAGGCATCAGTGACCTGTGGGATCAGAGATGCCATCAACTAGAGTGCTAAAGTGCAGTTTGGGGCGTTGTTGAAATATAGTAGCCCCTTTCACAAATAGACCCTGCAAAATGGCAGGGCTCAATTACTGTGATATGGTTTGAGTCATTTACATGTATGTCTGCAGGAGAGCCTGGTCCTACACATCATTCGACTTTTCGAGAGATTTATCAGGGAAAGCTGCTGCTTCCATTTTCAATAGAGCCCAAATTTAACAGAAATCTTTCTAAATCAAACTCATTTCAGACAAATTCCATTTACATGTGGAAGTGTGAAAGGGGCTTCTCTACAATATGGGGTAGAAAAAGTTACACCGTGGAATATTAAGCTACGTTCACACCGCAAGTCTTAATGCTTAATTTGGATTTTTTGCTCAGATCCGATTTTGTTTGGCTGTTCACATTACCTTTAAAAACATGGCCTATATCTGATTCCAGTGCGGTTTCAAACAGAGGAAGTAAGCATTTTCGTTTTTATTTAAAAATGTTTTGTGTAATGGCAGCCATAACAGTAATGAGCAGGTGCTGAAAAGGAGAAGAATGAAGAGGAAAAGAGCCAAATTGACTATTTTGGCCTTTTGCTGGGTTATGGCTGTAAATCCCCTACAGAGGTCTGTGTGACGGACGACCGATTGCATCAGGACCGCTATGAGCCTCCAGAGTTTTCTCTGGCTTCGTCCTGCCCAGGCATAGTTCAACATCTTTCAGGTCTTATCGCACGCGCTCACGCTCCACGTCCCCGAAGTTACAGGCGAGAAGGGCCAGTGGTACGCCCAACCCCGAGAGACCGGGATCCCCACCTCAGCTGGCACGCTCCAGTCCTCACTTTCATTGCGCCACAGGGTTTCATCGACCCTCTGACACGCAATAGACTCCTTGGTCCGTGTTTCAATACGGGTCGGGTGGGTTGCCAACATTGCCGCAGACCTCTGATGTCTTTCTACGTGAGCCGATCCCTGCGCCGCGGTTGGGTACATTGAAGATAGTCCGCCCCGGTTGACAGCCGCACCAGGAGCAGGGTCCCTGTCCCTCCCCGTGGAGAGAGAGGGCGCAGCGAGGGTTATTGACATAAAAGTCGCATTAATCCGCCTTGATTGTTCACACTGCGGCCGCATTAAAGAAAACAAATATAAAAAAAAACAAATCTGACCTAGGTCTGATTCAGGACCACATATGGAAGTGGCCTGAATCGGATTTGGGGAAAGAAAAAAAGAAGAGAAAAAAAATCAGATCTGGGCTAGATTTGATTGTTCAAACTACTTCTGAAGAAGTCTGACATGGTCAATTGACCCCAAAAAAATCTGGATTTGTGCCACTTTTGCCTGCAGTCTGAACGTAGCCTTAGACACCATCAAATGAACACAAACACAAACAATGCTTCCACACTACACTTACCACTATACCAATGCTTAACTGGGAAGGGGAGAGAAAAAAAAACATCCAAATAAAGAGGACCACATAATTTGAGCGCTCAAGAAAATGTGAGCCACAGTATCTTTTAAGAACACACACACACACATTTTTAACACAACAATTTAAATTCAGTTTGAGACATGTTCTCTTGTTTGT
The DNA here is from genome assembly GCF_008692095.1 of Etheostoma spectabile. Lineage (NCBI taxonomy): Eukaryota > Metazoa > Chordata > Actinopteri > Perciformes > Percidae > Etheostoma > Etheostoma spectabile. Next base: position 7,278 of record NW_022603018.1, read on the forward strand.
GTGTGCTGTTGCAAGTTATATGTTAAAAGACATCACTTTTTGAGCCAGTGGATTTCAGTCACTAAGTTGAGATGTCTAAAATTGTTATGGCACCAACCTGGACACATTTGGAAGCATCAATGTGAGCAAAAATAAAGCAGATCAAAATCTGGTCCTTTGCTTTACTGAACTCTACTGGGCTTTGTCCCCCTCAGCCTGCCAGTGTTGCAGTCTGGCTCCATAGTGCGAGCTTACCACTGCATAGAAAAGTTGTTGCTTTGCAAAGTTAGGCTAGTAGCTTACCTTTGGATCAATCTTTAGAGGAGTGGTGTGTTTAATGAAGGATTTGATAACAGCAGTTCGGCCGAGGGAATTTGGAGCCATCATTAACATCTGGTTCTTCTGCACAGTGTGGAGAAAAGACCTCATGTTTGGTCTCATTGCCTATGTCGTAATAATAAGAGAAGAAGTATTATGTATTAACTATTTGATCCACTCATTATTTTTGTACATACACACACACACGTATGTATGTATGTATGTATGTGACATATATATACATATATATACATATATATATATATATATATACATATATATACACACACACACACACACACACACACACACACATATATATACACACACGCACATATATATACACACACGCACACACACACACACACACACACACATGTATACATACACACACACACACACATGTATACATACACACACATGTATACATACACACAGGTATTTTCCATTTCTTAACCTTAAGGAAGATTTTTTTTATCTTACACTTTGACTTTTCTTGGGAGGAGAGTGCCTCTTTGTGGGACTTTCCTCTACAGTGTCGGGTGCTTTGCGTTTGGTACTCTGGCGTGAACTGGAGACAGAAATATGTATTTTTTTAAAGACACAACACAGAATTTAACAGTCTGAACAAGTTAATGTGCTTTAATTTCATTGCACACATCAGACAGTGCAGTCATTTAGTAACACACAAACACTCACCTGCGACCTGACTGTGGAGTCTGGTACTTTCCAGCGACTGAAACACAAACATGTAATTATCAGATCCAAGTTACATTTAGATACAAAACCTTTTCAAGTTTACAAACAACCAGAACTATCAACTATATTCTAAATAATTATTATTATTTTTTTAAACAATCAATAAAATGACAAGTTCCCATACCTGTTTTCTTGTTGGGAGTGCTCACCGTTTCTTCAGTGGTAAACAATGATCGGTCTGCAAGTGTGGCACAGTTTGCAGCCACAGATCGAGTAATGCGTCCAACGGACGAAAGTAAGCGCTGGTTAATCTGGATCTACATTTGTTGATACAAATAAGGTCAAACACAAACATTAGCTGATCAATTATCAAAGGACAAATTTAATTTGACACTTTAATAGACAAAGAAATATATTCATACCTCTGGAGTTTTATTCAATTCTTCAGCTGCAGCATTATCCTCTGTGTCTGCACTAAACGCGTCTAACATGCTATAGCAGTGAATAAATTAATATTAGTAAAAAACACTTCAAAACAAATTAAGATTAAATTCATGTCCAGTCACATGTGACTAATTTAGCAGTCACTGTTGCAAATAGTTGAAGTTCTAAATTCAACACAAAGAATTATCTTCTCCATTAATATGGCAATATATTCACCCATGCAATGAAAAATGTTTACTCACGCCTTTCTATCCTCTTCCTCTGCAGAGTCCATGCAAGAATCTTCTACAAAAATAAACACAATATACAGATTAGTGGCAAACAAAGTGTGGAAGACTTTCTAATGTTTTGCATTTTACGTAATTAAAAATTTCTCACCATCAACTTTGCTGCTACATGTGGAGTTGCCCATGCGAGCCTCCTTCCTCTTAAGCATGGAACGGCGGGATGCGCGGCGAACAGACTCCTGTGTCATACTGTGTCGCAGACCGGCCAGCGAGTGACGAAGCTTGAGGGAGCACCGCATAGAGCTCCGCCGGGAGCTTTGAGCTGCGCCAGCTATTGCAATCTTAGAAGCTGTGCGGCCAGGAGAAGATTGCAGTTTTGAGCAAACTCAGCCGACAATCGGTCTGATGAAGAGATGCTGACAGCAACCTCGGGCAAAAGTATCGCAGGTGGAGACTTGGTGCTAAGTATGTAGTCCGGCTTGTCTTCTGCATTGTTGTCCTTGTCATTTTCGTCCACCTCTTCCTCATCTACAAGCTCCGGCTTCTTGTTCTGCACCTCATGCAGTTTCATACAGCTGCCACGTGACTGGCTCACTTCCCCGGCCACCTCAGACTTTGTCTGTTTGTTTTTGCGAGTGGTGCGTCTAAGCTGTGTGTCGGTGTTAGCTTCAGAGGTGGAAGCCTTGGGAATTGTCTCTTCTTCAGCAATGAAGTTCAGTGATTTGACAGAAGAGCCACGAAGGTTACTGCGCTTCCCCTTTGAAAATCTGGACATGAACAGTTACAGAGACACATCAGGTTTAAAAATATTCAGGTTTGAAGAAATGTGTAACTTTTTATGTTACTAAAACATTTATGAAAGCAACAAACCTTCGTCTGGCTTGATTTTCTTCCTGATGTGCCAAGGATACACGCCTCCTGCGACTACTTTTTTTCTGAGATGGCGTTTTTGGCATTAATTCCGGTTCAGCATTAAAATCTCTGAAATAAAAAAGGAAACAGCTTCACTAAACCTTAAAGACAATTCTTGAAAAGAAAAAAAGATTACGGAAGATGAAGACTTGTAATGACAGATCTTAAGTTTTATTTAGTGGATTTTATGACATTACTTCAAACCTACCTTGAGAACATGCGGTTGGCCTCTTGTTGGATCTCCTCAAGCCAAACCATGTGGACATTATTAATGTCACTGGTGAATTCTTGTGCTTTGTCATAAAACATTTCCATGAGGGATTGTACAGATGATCGTATGGAATTCATGTTCTGGGGAAAAGATTGTACCGTTTACAATTTACATTTTGTTATGCAATAACTAATAACCACTGCAGCCATTATCGACAGAGAACAGGTTTTATTTAATGAATCTGAAAAGAGGTCCTTGTTTTGTCAATGTGAATTGACACCAACAAATAATGTTTACCATTGACGATTCACAGTTCTTCAGTTATATGGATATAGTAAATAAATATCATCTTGACCGTTTGGTCATTTATCCTTGTGTAAAAAAAAAAATGACGCGCGAAAACCTACAGCTTCTTTCCCAGGTTAACGTCATTTAACATCACTCACACAAAAAAAGCTTAACTAAACTTAACTAAAAAAATCTAAATGGATTTTCAAGTGACAGCCAATGTTGGGTAAACTGCTGCCTAAAAGCTTTTATAATATTTTAACTTTGCAAAGTTGGATTTGATAAAGTAATACTCTTGTCATAATCACAAACACAGTAACTAAAGTATATTCGCCAAAACCGTTGCATAGGTGTACCTATGTCAGATCCATTTTGCACTGGTCTTCGTGAATGTAGCTAGCTACTCGGTGCATTCGCACTGTTTTCGCGGACGGATGTGTTTGGGCTGTAGCGTCAGCTATTTAATAACAATGTGGTCGACAAAAACACGTTAGCCAGTCGTTTTCATGTTAACGCAACAGCAGCACTGACACATCGTGTTACAATAAATACAAGAGCACATTGAAATTTGTCTGACATAAACCCAAGCGTTTAATGATGTGAACAGAATTAGCTAACGCTAACGTTTTCCAGGTAACACATTAAGTTAGCTAGCTAGCTAAATTCACATGACACACTCCAATGCTACCAACTACAACAGAAAAGAGTCAAATAATGCTAACCTAATACTGTGACAGGCTTGCAAAGATTTATTAATTATTCTAACTGAGTTTGAGACAACTGTTCTTTTTTTAATTTATAACTGCTTTGCAATGTTAAAAGGCTAACGTTACTAACGTTATTTTAGCCAGCTAACGTTGGCGTTAACTTACCTAGCGTTAGCTAGCGTTAACTGTAGTCTTTGACGTAGAATAAATAGCGTAAACGTTACCTTTGATCTACGGGTCTCTGACAGGGGAATCTGATGCTCGTTGCTCTGTTAATTTTTAAAGTAAAATCAATCGCATACTGACGTGAAAATAAATGTACTATAATGAAAGAGTTCCCACTTTCCTTTACAGCTCGATTAAACTAGCTACTGCAGTCTTGCCTTCCCCACTAACCCGCTGAAACCGTTTTACCGTGTTCAAAACTTTTTCAGCCAATCCCGAGGAGAAGCTCTGTTACGTTTAAGGGGTTGTTCGATGGGTTGTTCGTGACTAGCCGGAAGAGCAGACCCCGCCGTTTGGAACTACAGCGAGCGATGGCCCGGCCCGAGGTTTGGAAACAGTTACAACACGTGATACAAATCGAGCAAACCCAACAGAAAATGAGGGCGGCGTTACAGCGCTGCTCAGATTTAAATCAACCAATTGAAAATCAACAGGATTTGCTCCGCACTGCCCACCCAACGCAAACAGTCTGACGCTTTCCTCTCCTGTTCTTTTCTTTTTCATGCCATAAAACACGAAGAAATGTATTTTAAGAAATTCTAAATTGTAACCATTATGGGGCAATTCATTTGAGAGGCACAAACTGTTTTTTAAATATATATTATATTAAGTGAAGATGAATTTGATGACCTCTGTCTGTCACATCCTATCCTGCAGTGTTGCTGCCTCCCTCTAGTAAACAAAATTTCAGGATTTTTTCAAGTCACACATCAAAGGCTGTAGTGATCCAGCTCAATATTACTTTCCCACTGATCAAAGAAAGACCGCTAACATCTGGCTTTTGTGATTAGTTGGAAAGGTTACAATCAACATTCATTCCTGGGACAAAAGACTGCAGTAGTCACAGATGTATCGTAAGGTGAAATTTTTTGATCTGTATTGTTTGCTAACTACAACAAATCCACAAAAATGCACAGAATGTAAAGAATTTTATTTGAATATATTTAATTTAAAATATATTTGTTAATGGTTGTGTATGTAGCAAATTTTAATACTATAATATCATATTGTAAGAATTTCATACGATTTGTGAACCCGGATATCTCAGTTGGTAGAGCGGGCACCCATATATAGAGGTTTACTCCTCAATGCAGCGGCCCAGGGTTTGTCTCAGCCCTTTTCTACATGTCATCCCCATCTCTCCCCCCTTTCATGTCTTTAGCTGTCCTGTTGAATAAAGGCCTAAAAAAGCCCAAAAAAATAGTCTTAAAAAAAAATAAATAATAATTTCATACATACATTTGTTCATCGTTCCCTAAATGAATGGCAGCATACAACTTAGCTTAGATATAAAACAACTTGCTCATCATATTTTTAATAGTGGGTAGATGGAATGATGAGGAGGATCATGGTCTCCGTATCAGAGAGGCCAACAGGAAGATGTCACAGCCAGTTTACAAACACACCCAGGCTCTGGAGGAAAAGTTACCGGATTCCCTGAAAATATAGATGTACAGAAGTAAATTAATAATAATCTGTTACTGCATCAGTGCCATTAAGAAATATGAGATATGAAATCAAGGAACAAAGTAAGGATAACACAGTTCTATATAAAATCCCATGAGGCATGAGACAATCCCATGAGACAATTTCAACATGATAATTCACAGAAAAATACACACACAAAATAATTCATACAATACCTTGTAGAGTATTTGTCCAGTAACATTATTTTCCCATCTATTGAAATATATCATGTATCATTTTGGATTGGGGTGGGGTTTGCACTCAAGTATATTTATTAATATGATGTTGACATCATTTAATCAAATTATTGAGAAACTGAATTCCAAGGTGTCAATTGTTTTTGCAAATAAGCAGTTACAGTGGGGCTCAAAAGTTTGGGCACCCCAGGTAAAATTTTGTATTAATGTGTATAAAGAAGCCAAGAAAAGATGGAAAAATCTCCCTAAGGCATCAAATGACAGATTAGACATTCATATATTATGTCACAAAAAGTTATACTTTATTTCCATCCTTTACACTTTCAAAATAACAGAAAACAAAAAACTGGCACCTGCAAAAGTTTGGGCACCCTGCAGAGTTTATAGCATGCACTGCCCCCTTTGGAAAGCTGAGACCTGACAGTGTCATGGATGGTTCTCAATCATCGTCTGGAAAGACAAGGTGATGTCAATCTTAAGGTTTTAAATGCCCAGACTCCTCTGACCTCGCCCCAACAATCAGCACCATGGGTTCTTCTAAGCAGCTGTCTAGAAAACTGAAACTGAAAATAGTTAACGCTCACAAAGCAGGAGAAGGCTATAAGAAGATAGCAAAGCATTTTCAGATGCCAATATCCTCTGTTTGGAATGTAATTAAGAAACGGCAGTCATCAGGAACAGTGGAAGTTAAAGCAAGATCTGGAAGATCATGAAAAATGTAAGACAGAACAGCTCGCAGGATTGTGAGAAAAGCAATTCAAAACCCACGTTTGACTGCACAATCCATCCAGAAAGACCTGGCAGACACCGAAGTTCTGGTCCACCATTCCACTATAAAGAGATACTCGTACAAACATGGTCTTCATGGAAGAGTCATCAGAAGAAAACTTCTTCTACCTCCTCACCACAAAAATCAGCGTTTGAAGTTTGCAAATGAACATATAGACAAGCCTGATGCGTTGTGGAAACAAGTTCTGTGGATTGATGAGGTTAAAATAGAACTTTTTGGCCAGAATGAGCAAAGGTACAGTACGTTTAGAGAAGAAAGGGCACAGAATTTAAGGAAAAGAACCTCTGTCCAACTGTTAAGCATGAGGGTTGATCAATCATGCTTTGGGGTTGTATTGCAGCCAGTGGCACAGGGAACATTTCACGAGTAGAAGGAAAAATTGATTCAATAACATTTTAGCAAATTTTGGACGCTAACCTGATGCAATCTGTGAGAAGGGTTTAGATTAAGAGAGTATGCTTTTTATAAATGGATAATGATCCTAAACACACCTCAAAATCCACGGTGGATTACATCAAGAGGCGTAAACTGAAGGTTTTGCCGTGGCCTTCACAATCTCCTGACCTCAACATAATTGAAAATCTATGGATAGACCTTCAAAGAGCAGTGTGTGACAGACAGCCGAGAAATCTCAAAGAACTGGAAGACTTTTAGAAGGAAGAATGGGCGACGATACCTCAAACAAGAACTGAAAGACTCTTGGCTGGCTACAAGAAGCGTTTATAAGCTGTGTGTGGGGCAGTACAAGGTAGTAACTCTGCAGGGTGCCCAAACTTTTGCAGATGCCTTTTTTCGTTTTCTGTTATTTTGAAAGTGTAAATGATGGAAATACAATCTAACTTTTTGTGACATATTATACAAATATCTAATCTGTCATTTGATGCTTTTTGGAGATTTTTCCATCTTTTCTTGGCTTCTTTATGCACATTAATACAATTTTTTACCTGGGGTGCCCAAACTTTCAACCCCACTCTACATATCCTCCCGTGTGCAACAACTGCCATCACAGTCCCCAGATTCACTCATACATTCAGTCTACTGAATCACATTGTCTCATTAAGGTTACTAACAATTCCTGAAGCCCCCAGTTTTCTCAGTTTTATAGGAGTTGTGATAGTAGACATTACTGTCATAAAAGCCTGTTTGTCTTTTGCCACTTTGGTGTCCAAAGTGCTCTCCATTATTTTCTCCCAGGAAAAAGACAGATGGTGCCATTTCTAGAGTTGCTATCACTGCTTGTTTTTGCTTGTGTGTTACCTGGTGTGAGAGGGATTTTATTTCCCGATGCCTTCAGGATAACCTGCAGATCACAGGACTGATTGTTGCCAGCTCTGTGTGCTTGTTCCCTCAGTATGATACAAACTTCGTCTTTCCTCAGCAGCCAGTCCATCTGACTGCCCAGGTAGTTCACACCACGGATGCAGAGCTCAGAAATATCATTGGGAAGAACAGGGGAAAAGGCCAGGCATTCCTTCTGAACTCTAGAAAAAAACATTGCATGTCAATCTTTATCTTACTACCTAAGTGCTGTGTACATAATTAGGTGTCTTTTTATTGGTAACTGACCTGAAGCCAGTATAACCAAACAGCACAGCTTGCAGGAATCCCCCCATTCCCGTAAGAAAATTGACTGCACCAGAGCCATCTGATGATTCACTCCATACCTGTGAGAAGAGGTAATCACACATTCACTGGATATCCAGTAAAGAGGCATTTATTAACATTATGTGGCTGGGTGAGTCAGAAGGACACCTGGAACGGTCCCTGGATGTTTTTGAAGCACTTCTCTAGTAAATGTTGAGCTTTCTCAGCCTCCCCCAGCTCCAGCCAGCCGATTGCAAACATACCCTTATAATGGAAAGCAAAAGCATTGGAAAAAAAATACACAAACCTGTAGTAAATTAACAGCAACAGGCGTTTACATTCAATGCTAGGATAACTTGCTAATTTATATAAGAATTCAAACACTTTTCCACCACTGCCCAGTTTTATTTAATAAATAAGTTTAATCTTAAAAAGAAAGTGAATTCTGCAACAAATCTCTAACAGAGTCACATACAACAGGCTGTGTCTTACCCATGTCATAGCTGGACCATTAGGGTCTGTTACTGGCTCATACGCTTCAAGGTCATTTCTCCTGATCTCTGAGGACATTTGCAATCCAAGAGGATAACCCAACATCACTGTGTCTGCCTGCTTCACTGGATGACCTGTGGGAGGTACAAAATACTTTCTGACAGCATGTTATGGACATCATTTTTCTCTGCAGTTCAGTGTCAGAAAGGAAAGAAAATGAACCTTTGATATAGCCATCAAACTCAGGATGATACTGGGCTTCTTGGTCAAAAGGTATTTTGAGGTTTTTGGCCACTTCTTGCCATTCCTTTGGTGCAGGATGTTGAAGGCGGTCAGCCAATTCCACAGCAAACTGGAGACTGACAAAGGAGAAACTTTTTGTATTATTGGTAATCATGAGTTAATATGCACTGCAGGGATATATTCAAATACTAGTACCTGAATTTGGCCACTGTGTTTGTGTACACAGAGTTGTTGACATTGTAATAATACTCATCAGGTGGCATGACACCTGAATGGCACAAAGGGAAATGCTTTGTTGTATTTTCATAGAGACAGCCATGCAGTTACATATTATCAATTACATGCATATCATACAGTTATGCTTCCAAGTTAGCCACAACATTTTAAGTCACATAATTGTTTTAGGTATCTAACATGTATAAATACAGTATATTAAAGTGCCCATATTATGCTCATTTTCAGGTTTATAAAATGGCTAGTTACGTAGAAAGCCGTAGCTCACCCCGAGACTGAAAGCAGGACACATTCAGAGACCCGTATCTCAATCAAAACAGCATGGATAGTTTTTTCCCCGAGTTTGTATGCGTGTGGAAGCACCAGAGACCCAAAATAACACCCCAAATCCCAGAAAAAAATGGTTTTTTTTCATAATATGGACACTTTAATACATAAATCTGCCATTACAATGGCAATATAAAAAAGTGAAAGAAATATAATTAAAAAAAAAAATCTTAACAATGAGAGCCAAGTTATACCTTATTACAGAACTTGTTTTGTGGGTTTTTCCCGGTAGTAGATGAAACCAGTCAGATGCCTTTAATTTAGCTTTTATTAAATAATTAACCTGATAACCATGAAAAGCTAAAATGATTCGCTATAAATACCACATTTTCAATAATTAAAAAAAAATTGTTTACCTAAGAGATGGTACTTCTGTTCCTCAGGGTTCCACGATGCTCTAGAAACCCAGTAATCAGCCACACCGTAAATCACCTCCCTGCCCCGGCCCTCTGTGAACATGGACAGATCCTGTAACAAAGAGTTGGTATTATCACACAGCCTGAGACAGTGTGACGATGAGTGAGGATAAAGAAGCGTACCTCAGTGAGGTAGAGATAGTGTTGGAAGGCCAGGGTGACATCTCCATTTATGTGAATCTCTTGTTGTCCATAAATGTCTTCTGGACACACCTCCCTCCCTGACACTGCACTCTCCCATGGGAACTTCAGTCCCTGTAAAGATAATATATTTTCTTCAGAAGACTCAAACAGTTCAATGGTTAGTTAAAATATAGAAAAGGAAAACGCACGCACGCGCACAAACAGTACCACCATTAAAATATATCCAACACTGCTGTTATTTTGCCACAAGACCGCAGCTAATACAACAGGTAATTGTGATGTATTTGACCTATTTTGTAGACTTTTAATGTTTACTAGCATACTTTATTGTGTTGCACTTGCTATGGGGTCTTAGGTAGTTTAAAAGTTCGGGAAATATACTAATTTGCTTTCAGAGATTTAGATCAGAAGATCTATACCAATCTGTCTGTATGCTAATAATAGAGCTCCAACAAAGTCAATTAGTTTAGCTAGGAAACAACTGATCTTGTTCTGTACAAAGATAACAAAATGCTGATATTAAAATGTTGCATCTTGTTTGTTTAAACCACACTGTAACAAAGAGAGCCAGGCTACTGGCTAGCTTTTTTCCCCTGCTTCCAGTCTTTTGCTAAGCTAAGCTAAGCTAAGCTAAGCTAAGCTAAAGTAAGCTAAGGCTCTTCTTCTGTACAACTACATAGTTGTAACACCTTTGCTCTAAGTTTTGTTTATTTCATCAACTTTTTTCTGATTTGTCACCCCTACCATTGAGTTTGTCTTTTTTTTTTTTTAAACAGTTTTTACAATTTTTTAACTGCTCTCCCTCCCCCCCCCCCCCCCCCCCCGATCCTGTATAAAGATTTCACAAAACACCACCTACATGCATAGTCAGTGAAACAGAGGAGTTTTGGTGACACCTACAGTATATCCCACTGATAATCATACTGACAATCATACCTTGAAGCCCTGCTTTTGGGCGTTGTCTTTTGCGCCATCTATAGTTCCCACCCTGTACTCTAGCACAGCTCGGGCTAGCTTGGGGTAGAAGAGGGCTATGCCAGGATACATCCAGATGTCCTGTTACAGGAAGGCAGGGTCATCATACAACCCAAACAAACAGCATGTAGAGCTAGCCATTAACTGCCTTACCTGGTCCCAAAAAACGTGACCCCAGTAGTCCTGACCATCCCCACCATTAGACAATCCTCCTGGACTGACTCCACCAAACGAGCTGGAGGTGTCATGTATGGATGGAAAGGCACTGAGGAGGTAAAACATGCAGCCAATCAGAGCCTTACAGAGTCTCTCTGACCCTGCCACCACCACCTGGCTCTCCAGCCATAGTTCTTTCCAGGCCTTCTCATGAGACGGACGCAGGTTTCCAGTCGCTATCAGATTCAGGCTCTCGTCAAACTTGGCTTCAGCAGTGTCTAAACTGTTGGCCACCACCAGGACGAAGCCCCAGCGAGCCTGGCTCTGCTCTGGAACGAGTGTCAGAGTGGGGGGTATGTGGGTCCAGATAAGGTGCACTGTGGGACAGGAACCTCCTGGGAACTCAGCAGTGGTCACTTTTCCTTGGATGTGACTGAAGGTGAGAGGGATGTTGACTGTGTAAGATATAATTCTTGTACTTCATAGTGCAATTTACACATTTTTATAACCTTACCTTCCTCCTTTGTAATCAGGACCAGACTCGAAAACAATGTCTTTGCTCTGAGGCGTGAATGAACTGACCAGCCTAACAGTGATTGGCTCCTCTGAAGTCATCTGACGCACCAACAGAATTTCCATCACCATTAAGTTGGGGTAGTATCGGTGTGAATACAGAGATTGTGTGACTGTTACACTTGTTGAGCTCAGAGTGTGGGTAAAAATGCCTGGATGAGAACATGAGATTGTTACCAACAATAACTCTTCACAACACAGATTCCTGGAACCAGACAGTCATACACTGCTGCCCATACCTGTGTGGGTGTCCAGGCTATAGGTGTGCTGGGCTGGCTCATCTGTCTCAACCTTCACAGTGAGAGGACAGGGAACATCTGCCCGGTGACAACGTCCACCCTCCCCGTTATATACACCACCCATGTGCATGGTATTGCTGTACACCCTCCATCCCAGAAGCCCGTTGGCCAGTGGAGGGAGGAAGCGCCGGTCACTGGGCAGAGTGTCGCTGGAGAAGATGTAAGGGTCTTCGTCATAGGACATTGTGATGAGGTAGTCTTTACTTGGAAGTCTGCTTTTCTCCAATGCAGTCCGGGTTTGTTGAGAGGGTCCTAGCTCTTAAACAATAAACAATTATCTCACTTTACTACAAGTTAGCATGGTTTGAAAACATGTATATTTTGCCATCAGTCCTCTATTTGCAATGGTATAGTCGCTCAATGAGACTAAAATGGTTATGTGATGTATTTATGCAATATTACTGGACTGAAGCATTTCACATGCTCCTGCCAGTAAATGCTATTTGTAGATTGTGTACTTTGGCACTTTTGTGTCACAAGACATGTGTCATCCAAAGACATAAAGCAAATAGGTGGACAGAAAGTTTTAAAAATGAGCACCCAAAAAAACAAAAAAAGACACAAACCCCTCAATAGTTTAGCATTTCTGAAATGAATAATTGCTTTGAACACATTCATTGGCAACAATAATAAACATTCAATCTGAGCAATCAAACTAAGCCACTCCTGAAAGTCCGCCGTCTGTCTGCATAAACATCCAGCATAACTCACACACTACTACAGTGGGAATATTTCACTCTCACTTGAACAGGAAGACGCATCTGTTTCTGCTACAACGAAGAGTTCTGGAAAAAAAGAAGCAAATTGAAGATAAAACCTGCAGATGTTCCCAAACTGCTTGTTCTATAAAGTTTATTTTACAAAAAAAACTTAAGTGCTGTAATTCCCCTTACAATTCACGTCTACTGAAAGCAATGAACTCAAAAGCTGCTGATAAAATGGGTCCAAGTTAGGAGTGTCGAGTATCAAAACTGAAGGAGGAGGCCATGTAGCCCTCTATGCTGCAAAGAAAACCTGGACATGATTATGGGTCTGCTGGAAAACATGGTATGGATTTCATGTGGAGGATGAAGTAGATTATGTCTGAACTATAGACTGTATATAGTATATCAATAGATAGAACACCACTGCAGATGAAACATGCTCATTAGATTTTTAGTGAAATGTCACTAAAGTGCACTGTACAGGATACGTTAAATCCGAGCTTTCATTAAAAAAAAAGTCTTAACGATATAAATATACACTTTAGTTTTAGTTACAGTTGGACAATTTGAACAGTCTTGTTACAGGCTGTAATGGTTGCCACTTAGCGTGTATATATTCATAATTAAACACTAGGACTACTTGGCTGATACTGTAAAAAATTCTCTTCAGGTCACAGTGAGAGGTGTTTACATTTCCATCCTATCTCTTCCGAGAAGTATCACATCACTTTCTCCAAGCTAAATCATGTCATCTCCACTTTGCTTATAAGTCGCTCTAAACTCACTTCTTTTCTTTTTTTTTTTAACCTTTTTTGCTGTTAGCTCTTATGTCACTCCTTACACAATATTTTGGGACCAAGCTTTTTAGTCAGGCCCAGAGCCTCTGGAACAACCTGCTTGAGGTTAGGGAAATAGGACTTCTTTTCTTAAAAGAGACTTTAATGGGAGACCTTATACTGAGTTCAGTTTAACTGATTTTACCTCAGTAGTACTTCTGAGTGATTTCTTTTGTTAATTTACACTTACATTTGTTTGTTTCATTGTGTGAAGTACTTGTAACCTGGTTTTATAATACATAACAATGAATATTATTGTTATATTATATCACTATAATCAGGTTGTAGGCAGGGATGCCCATGTCCAAATGGGGGCAATGGGGGCAAGTATTTATGTAGCCCCACAATCAACATTTATTAATTTAACATAGTACACCTAGAGGTTAAGGTGCTTGCCACAACTGCAACATCCTCTGTTTGCATTCAGCTGGGGTCCTTTGTTGGATGTCATTTCTCTTTTTCCCCCTCATTTTCTGAGGTTCTGAGGTTTGTGTTAACAGAAGCACAATATTTCTCTTGTGAATATTTGTTTTTCTTTTATGTAAGTGGTTCTGTAAAACTAGCTTTCAAAAAAGTAAAAACAGTAATAATCAGACATTTAATCACCCTCGGCTCAACTGTAGCATTTCCTTCATTAAACCACATGGTGGCGCTGAGGAGCTGTTTCTGTAACATCTGGCATCCTGCCGGGGATCCGAGCCACAAACCCTGGGAAAAGCAGTGCTTTTGTCCATATAAGGCTGCAATCCATCCGCTTCCCTCTTCCTCCCAGCTCCCTTCCTCTGTCTTTCTCAGACCTGAGGGATATTTACAGAGCGGGTTCCTCGGCCAGACTGCCCAGCCTTATTAGGAGCTCAGCTTGTTGTCAGTACTTCTACCCTGCAGGACAGTGGTCCATCTCTCTGCTCTCAGATGAGACAAACAGATGGATGACTGCTGTTAATTTCATTTTAGTGCAAATGGACGTGAGCTCAAAGACAACAGGACTTTCACAGCTTTTGACCCAGACTTCTACCGAGCACTAATCCAGCACATGTAATGACGCTCATTTCTATTATGTCAGTCAAGTCCCTCATGATGTACTGTCCACCTGGGAGCAGCAGAAGTAGATGAATATAACAGTCCGAACATACTGTAAATACATCCGTGTTTCTCTGCTAAGCTCAATGTGTAGCAGCTGTTCTTATCGTCTTTTTTTCTCTGACCAGTGATGAAAGACATCTGGCTACTAGAAAACAGAACAACTGGATGATACAATGTGTTGAAGCGGCAATAAAGAACACAACCAATTGACCACAAATCTCAAAAGTGAAACAATTTGAAGACTCCATCAGTCATAGCACGTTACTAAGAAGCTGGAAATCCATGTAGGATTTAGTGTTGTGGATGGGAATAGTGTTAGGATGCATCCTTGTTAAAGAGTGATGTCATATTCAATCAATACTTTTGTGAACAAAAAGATGGAGGTGGAAACAAATTCTTAAGTGTACATAATAACCAGGCAGTCACTACAGACTTTTATTAGGGTGCAGACAGCCATTCAATATATTAGAAAACCAACATGTGAAGAAAGGCTACATGAGTTTTACTTCAAAAGGGGGTATTATCCAAGACTAATATTTATACACATATAATATACATAACCATGCTCCCTTACAAGAGAGGAATTGACAATGAAAAACTATGACAATAATCTTATCATTGGTAATAACCATCCATAGCATAATAGGCTTTGACAGAACAGCAATTTCTGGAATTGTGCAATGACCTTTGACCTTCTATGGGTAACTTCTCCCTCCACTCACTAAGCGAGACGGTGCTGCTCTGAAATGAGTTTGTCTGTCTGGAGGACGGGCAAAGCGTCAACGTACATCTTTTACAGCTTTGCAGAGAGTAAAGTGCTGTGGTCGACTGACCTGGTTCTGCGGTCATTTTAAGAGAATGGAGTGTGTCTGTGGTCACAAAAACAAAAATGTATGTGGGGAAGTGCATAGGTGGAGAGGTAGGTGGGTTTCAAACATTTGCATGTGGAAACAAAACAACCCAACAGAGTTTCGTGGACTTCCCCCTGTCATCAGACGTACGTGCTGAATGTAAGACAAGGCTGAAATGCGTTACAGAGCTGTTTTTTACTACACCAATCAAAATCTTGGTCACTGCTTGACAACACGTTAGATTTGAACTGTGAGGGGAGTAAATTTGTAAATGTGTGACGTGAGCGTGTTCACAAAAAAAAAATACTAAAGTAAGAACTTTAAGGCCCAAGCTGCCTTGTGCGCTCGTGGAATGTGCATGGAGGAAAGAGTGATGCACGCATAGGAATGTGTGTGCATGTTAGTGTTCCCCTGATGCACAGTTGTCGTAGATGTGTTGTGTTGCACCAGCCGTAGCTTTCTGGCTGTTGTCGAGCCTCTGAATGTAGCCACAGGCCTTCATTCCATAGGTCTTCCTGTGACAAACGGGCCGCAAGGCACACAAAAGCCACTCCCGCTGTTCACAGAAAGGCATCACAATCCAAGTCAAGCTGTGGTGTTCATGTACATAGGACATTCTGCTGCTTCTCTCCCCTCTCTCTCACACTCTTTGGCACTGGGAGGAATGTGTAGAAGCAGGGTGGAGGGAGGGATGGATGGAGGGATAGAGGAAGAGGGTGAGGGGGAATCCCTGCTCTTCGTGTCTCTTTCTCCCCATCTATTTGGAGAGCTTGCTGATGACTCGGATCAGTGCTCCATTTTCATCTTAAGACGCTGGTTGTCTGCTCTCAGGTCGACCAGAACCTGGTGGTAAAAAAATGGAGTACACATTAGAACAAAATATAACCCAGGTTGATGATTATTTCAGGTTTTCACGTAACTGGATATGATACATAGGACGTTAAGATTATATATTACAGGGCACATGGCGGAAGTTACAATTATGCCAGCTGACCAGCAAGACTCCAGTCAAGAGACTGAAGTTACCTTTAGACAGAGCCAGGCTAGCTGTTTCCCCCTTGTTTGAAGTCCTCATGCTAAGCTAAACTAACAGTATGGCGGCAGTGGATTTATAATGATCATAAAGACACACAACATATCAAATAAGCATATTTCCCAACATGTTGAAATATTCCTTTAAAGAAAAGGACTTTACCTATTCAATCTGTATTACTGGAAGATCAGATGGGTTGGAGTAGTTGTTAGGTAGGCAAACAGAAACATCCATTAATGTGAAAAACACCAAATGTATCACATGTAACAGAAAACAATTATCACACTCCCTGAAAACAGGCTGTGATAGGTGTACTGTATTAAACAACTCCACAGTGTACCTCGACAACACTGCTGCCTGCACAAGCTAAAGCCAAGCTAATCAAGCAGAAGCATGCAAATGTCTGCGGCAATGATAAGACTTGTATCCTCACCTTCAGCTCCTCCTCCAGCTCTGCCATTCGACGCTCCAACATCCTCCGGTCCTGATGCCAGAGAAACGTGAGGGACAGTGGGGGGCAGAAAGAGGTGATGTAGAGATGAAGACGGATCACAAAAGGTGAGTGAAAACAGGTAAAATAAAGTGGTTCAAGTAGTGAAGAGAGAGCATCAACAGACAGCAGGGGTGGCAGTAGTGAGGCAGATGAAGCTACTACTACTACAACAACAACAACAACAACAACATCAGCTGGGATGCATTACCTTTCTTTCCAGCTCCAGCAAGTCTGAACAGTCAGTGAAGCGCTCCTGCCTCTAATGAATACAACAATCAATAACATTAACATCACCTTAACAGTTGTTTTACATGATCACCAGAAGGCCTGTGTTCAAATAGACATGAATATCTGACTACCTGCAACATTTGACATGGATGTCTCCTGTGCTGATTTGTATTTCCATTAAGCAAGACAACAACCACTGTGTCCTCAAGTGACAATCACAGGACGATGGAAAAGGGTAAAAGATAGTATAACCTAGCACAAGTATCATAAAGTTAACATGTCAGTTCCCACCGCATTTGTTTGCTAACATTAGCTAACTTAAGCCATCATTAGCTACTGGTCATACCAGACCAAGTAAGGCTGTAGAGGCACAAGCCAAGGGCATTGACACGAGCAAGGACACATTGCATTGCTACTGAATTCATAATTTGTAAGAGGATGAACGAATTAGTTCTTCTTTAAAAACATTTTAGCTTTATATCATACAATACAGTTTAAACCACGATATAAAAAAAATAAAACACACAGAAAGATGTTTGTTTTCATCTTCAAAAATTATTTGGGATGAATAGAGGAAGATTTGAGTAGACACAAAGCACTGCAGTACAGCCACCTGAACTGAACACAGACAGAAGAAGATGTCAATACTGGCCACAATTATAGAACCTGTCAACAACTGGTTTCACCACTTTAAGATGCTTCATTTTGTCCTTTTATTTTTAAAGATAACTGTTAGGGCATTTTTTAGGCCTTAACAACAGGACAGCTGAAACATGAAAGGGGAGAGCGGGCGCCTGCTTCATTTTGTCTTTACTGAGAAGGATTACGATTACAGTTTGTGTTTAACTTGGTGTGTGTCTGTGTCATCACCTGTGGCCTTTTCCAGGTCCAACCTGGTCTGACTGATAATTCTCTGGGTGTCCTGCAGCTGAGACTGTAGCTGGCTGTTTTCTTGGAGACCTCCTCGAACAACTGACACAAGCAACACAGAGTAGTAAATACTGGCAAAAAAACTAATTTTGGACCTCAAATCAGGTCTGTCTGCTGACCTTCTTAAATCATTGGTGTCAGAGCCGTCTCCCTGAGTGCAGTCGTAAAGGGCCTGGTAGATGAGCAGCGCAGAGATCAGAGACACCGCTATCATTGAGACTCTGCTGACAGAATAAAGAAAGAGCTTGAGGTCATACCTGGAACTCAAGCGTTGGCTGTCTGTAAACAAAGACAAGCAAACACGTTAT